>NW_009631492.1:0-68689 GCF_000690535.1 Cariama cristata | reverse complement strand
ATATTCCTTTTCATTACTATTATTACTATATTTATTATTATTGTTAGTTATTATATTTTAGTTTAGTTTAGGTATTAAACTGTTCTTATCTCAACCCATGAGTTTTACTGTTTTTTCCAATTCTTCTCCCCATCCCACCGGGGCAGGGGGGAGGAGTGAGTGAGCGAGTGGCTGCATGGTACTGTAGTTGCTGGCTGAGGTTAAACCATGACAGACATAAGCAGGTCAGCTGAGGCCATACAGAGCATTTGTGCTGCTCTTCCAACCATGGGTTTACCATTTACTGCTTTCAATAAACAGTGCAGGCTCTGGGATCTGCTCTTTAATGCAAAAAGTTTGTGTCTTATTTTCAGAGTAGGCTCTGGCACTCCTCCAGCTGGTGTCTGTGAATGCAGAAGAGTGTCGGTAACTACCACCATCATAACCCTGTCTGCTGCAACTTCTTTTTAAGTCTTTGTTGCTCTGCCAAGTCTTGGGACACTGTAGATCCAGAAGAAACAAATAGACCTAGTACACTTGACTCCTAAGTTTCTCTTAGACACTGAGGTTCCTCCTGCATTGTATACAGGCATTCCTAAGTTTCTCTTAGACACTGAGGTTCCTCCTGCATTGTATACAGGCATATGTTGTATGTGTATATATACATGTGTGTAACACATGATGTTGTGGTGGTAGTGATTAAGTAGTGTTTTAAGTGGACACAGATCATGTTAATTGTGTTCAGCTCTGCTATGATCTGATGATGAGCCCATGCTGAGCTCTGGAATATGGTAAGATTTTTTTTGAATAATTCCTTCTGTAAGTGTTAGAAATGCTTTCAGAATGACAGACATATCTTGGTAATTTGCTTTTGAGTATGTGTTTAGTACTCTACTTGTTGCTGCAGAGCAATGCTACCCACATAGTGAAATCATATCTAATTGTTATGGACATGAAGCTAAGATGTTGCTGGACACATTATGTGCCAGCATTCCTAAATAGTGATGGTAACTGTGCAGAACCACCATTTTATTTTTGTTTACTGAAAACAAATGTAAATTTTCAGTCTGATTTAGTAGCAGAACTGTGGTGAATCAGCTGCTGGAAATCAGAATAGGTTTGGAATCTCCCTCTGTGTGACAGATGGCTTTCACTTGTTTCTTCTATAGTAAATTCCAAACAAAATAGCCATTTATGCAAGGGTAGTTTGCTTTACTGCATAATTGACCTGTTGTTAACCTGCTTGTGTCTTTGAAGAAGAAATATACAGCAGAACTATTTGTGTGTATTGGCCAGTGTTTCTAAATCAATAAGCAGAGTTGTTTTTTGCAACATCTAGTGAAGAAGTTTAATTCTTAACTTTAAATCTGGTTCTAAATCAATTGCTAGAGCAATTTGCAGTAATGGATGCAGATAGTCCTTGTTTCTCCTCCCATGTCCTACCCTGCTTTTTAAAATACCATATCTGATTAGCATCTAGATTGTTGGACAGATTGATTTCACTAAAAATGAATGTTAACGGATATCCTTTTACTATGCCAGTGTACCTTGCTGCATAATGGTTTTCAGTTCTTTCTAAGAACCACAGTTACATAGGATAGGTATTCCAAACACGTAAGTACCATAATGCCTCATTTGAGATCTCAATTCATTGGTGACACACCCCTGCCACCAAAGCAGTCTTTCCAGAGCTGTGTTTGTGGTGGACCTGGTACAAGATGTTAGAGCTGTACTGTGGCTGTGACTCTTTTCATGGGTTACACTCCTCTTTCAGTTAATCTCAAACCTAAGTGAGTTACCTTCCATAAGGAGGTAAGGATTGTCTTTTCTGGAATGAGTCAAACAGGAAAAAACACTGCCCATCAGCAGTGCCTGGGTAGGAGCACACAGGCAGTTGTTCAGAACTGATAGGAGGGAATCCCTGCCAGCCTGAAGGAAGGGCCTCTTCTCACATTGGAGGTGTCCATTTCCTTTTACTGTGGTCAAAATAATCTATCTTGCAGAAAGAATAAAGCTAAGAATGTGTTCCTAGTTGAATGCTTAGTAGATTTAAATCGTTTATGGGGATGGGGAGGGTAGGCTTTTGTATCTGAAAAGCTGCTTTCCTCGGAAGTTCTGACGTGTAACTTAGCGTACTGTTAGGACTTAGAATCAAACCAGAGTAACACGTGCAAAGCCATGTTGAAGTTCCTGTCTTTTTGAGAAGAGTAGATAATAGATTGCAGAAGATGTCCCTGGCTGGACATGATAAGCAGTAGAGCTAACATCTTCCTGAGTTGCTCTCAGAAGGCATATGACTTGCTGTAACTGAACCTTCGTAAGTCTCTCCTCTCCTCCTCTTGCCCTTCACCTCCTGTCCGTCCCACTCAAAAAAGTTCCCAAACATTAGGAGCTAAAGGATGATCAAAGGAATGTAGAACAGTGTCAAATATTTTGTCCCCTGAACAATCTACAGGAATGTGAACATTTCTATGCTTAGTGTTTTCTCCCTGCTAAAAGGACACCTTCTTTATCTTCCGAATGGCAGATAACTCCATGTATATATGTGTTTCTGTCTTTGAGATAAGTCTGTGTTGACCTCATGAGGCTTTACTTCTGCATTTGGTTCCTGGATTACTATGGCATGTCAATAATAATGGAATTTTATTTTATGCTGATTCTAGGAAATGACTAATTTTTTGGTGGTCAGCACTGAATTGTCAGTTTTTATGAAAGTTTTACACAGACTAAAACTTAAAATGATGTAGTTATGGTGGTCAATACATTCCTTGATTTTGATGTGAATGTTACAGTATTGTCACTTTTTTGTTTTCTAGGATGATCTTGCAAAAGGAAGGTCCTCGTTCTCTGTTTAGAGGGCTGGGTCCTAATTTAGTAGGCGTTGCTCCTTCCAGGTAAATACAAATGTGTACAGTAAATGAAATTAATCTTGATGAAACTTAGGTTGCTGTACATTATTTTGGGGTTTTAAAGTTTATTTGAAGCAAGTTTTGCATCTGTGATTGTAAATACTTAATAGCAAATAATCTTTGGTTCCTGGGGTAATTTTGTTCTCTGAGAAACTGAGCCGCTCATGTACTCTCCTCAGCTCTAGTCCCACATCCCTGCACCAGTTGTCTCAGTGTTCACTATCCTTTATGCTAGTACAATAGTATTTACTATCAGGTACTGTCCCTTATGCAGAGTTTTGTCTAGTTAAGAAGGAAAATGCTTAAGGAATTGTAAACAAGAACTTAGTGCCTTTGAAAATACAGAGGTAGACTTAGGTTTCAGTCAATCCGTCATCTTCAGGAAGCAATTGTGTGACTGGAGCTTCAAAACACTGGGTCTTTCGTCCTGAATCCTGGTGAAACACGGACTACTGTCCCCCTGTAGCAGGAAGCCTGTCCTGAAACTTCAAAAAGTGCAAGGCTGTGTAGGATAACACACTTAACAGCTGTCCCAGAGAAAGCAGATCCAGCAGTGGGCTGGACTCCACAGGGTACTGGAGCAGTGTCAGAGAGTGCAGTGGACGAGGATGTAAATCTGATCTAATGGGCAGAGGTGGTGTTGCTGTGAGTTGCTCTGCGTCAACACAAATACTCTAGCTACTCGGCTGGTGCTGGTAGTCAGAGCGAGGTGCGGATCATGCCAGAGTTTGAATTGATCCTTAAATTCAAGTGTTAGCCTAAATTCAGTCCAAAAATAGAATAATACCTGGGGAACAGTATGGAAACAAAGCTGTGTAAAACTAATATAACTACTTCATCCTGGAAGAGGCTATAGTTGTGTTCTGGCCCATTTTTATTCCCTTCTGTTCTATTTAAAAGAAGAGTCTTTATGCAGAGGAAATATATTTCACAAAGGTTTTATTCTTCCCTTGATTTAGTGCTCTGCTTTTGTTGGTTTGTTTTTTATTTTTTGTTCTGAAGATAAGACGTTCCTGTCTCCTGCATACCCAGTTGAGAGTATCTTAATTTTTCTGTTTTAAAGTCTTTCGATGCTTCTGGAAAATTTTATTAAACTGGACTTTCCATTCGGGATTGATCGGTCTTCTACTTAGATCTGACAGATGAGGTGGTGTTCTGTACATCCACTGCATGAATAAAGGGAAAAACATAATTCATGAATTGGAGTACTTCTAGTTTAGCAGATTTTTTTAAGGAATTAGGAATACCAGGGGTATTTTCTGATCACTAACTTAGCATTGCTGTTTGAAGAAGCTGAAGTAATTCCAGTAGCTTTCTTTGTTCTTGACACCTGTGGGGTATCAGCACTTCTTAATCCGAAGAGCCTGTACTTTTGTTTGATAGTCCAGTCTGGTCTGAATGTTCAACATTGATACTACTTTAACAGCAATTTTTATACAGCAATGTGACTGTCCTGATGAAAAATATCCTCAATTGCCCCAAAAAATTTCTTTTCAGTTAACTTTATATTAAATCTTCTAATTCCCTTCCCTTCTTCCCCCAAGTGAAATAACTAGCTTGTTCTGCACCCCCACGCCCACCCAAAAAATCAATTTGATATAATGTCTGAAATCTTACAAATAAGCACATCCTCATTCCCCTCTGGCTGACTCTGTCTTCATCCAGTACTTTGTTTCAATTAAGCATTAGCTAGGAGGATTTAACAGCAGCTCTTTGTTTAAATAAGCTCTAGAGAAGCACGTTTCATAACACATCCAGTATACTTAACTGAGTTCAGATTCCATTTTAGAAATTACACCCATGAAGCAAGCACTTTATCTTTTTTATAATAAAGAAAAACATATTTGCACAGCTAATGTCGTTAATGTTCTGTTCATGAAAACTTGCACGTTCATTTTTTCTCTTGTAGAGGGGTGTCTGAGTTTAAAAAAAAAAAATCACCTTAGTTACAACCTTTAATGTATGTTTTAGTTGTGCTTAAAATAAGTTTTGTAGCTTTAATGAGTGAAAACAAGCATTTTTTGTAATATATTGCATTGACATGCCGACTTGTATGTCTAGCTTTGTTTTGATATCATCTCACAAGCTTATACATTTTTTTGTAGTGTATTCAGAGAAAAAAAATCTGTCTATTCTAAGTACAGAACTAAAGAAACAAAATGTGGATCCCAGCTTCACAGCTGTTCTAGCATTTAAAATATAAATATTTACAACCACAAGTTAAAGTATAACCACAAGTTGCCAATATTTACATCTTAAATGCTAGAATACTATTATAAATACAAGGTGTGGTGTTTGGGTTTTTTTTTTAAAAGGTACATACTTTCTAGTTTTCTTGAAATTGTAATGCTATTGAAATGAGTTTAGGTACATTAGAACAAATTTGATCTGTTAGTAAAGAAATACAGAATACTGTAACTTCAATTCTCAGTTCAGCGGTGTTTTGCTTCCCTGGCTAAACTTCCTACTGTCACAAAAATCACTGTCTTATTTCTAATTATCTATCTTTCCTCTCACTAATTGTTAGTTGGAGGTGTTGAAAAGTTGTAAAGTATGACTTTTTTTTTTCCTTTTCCATTCTTAGAATAGTCCCACTACATTGCAAGAGTTATTCCTTGCGTATTTTTTTTACTGAGGACATAAGGCTTGAACCAAGATCATCTTGAGTTAGTGAAGTTGATGGCACTGCTTGTAAGGGTATCAACAGATAAAATCTAACATGACTTGGATTTTGTTCTATTTTTAGAGCGATATATTTTGCTGCTTATTCAAACTGCAAGGAAAAGTTGAACAATATTTTCAATCCAGATTCTACCCAGGTACATATGATTTCAGCTGGTGTGGCAGGTAAGGATCTAACTTTTTAGCTTCATTCTCAAGTCATCCACAAATGAGAAGTGGCAATAAATGTGGGAAAAATAAAAGAGAAAATGTTCAGTAGTTGAATGATGTCTTTTTGTAGTTGTTGCCTTCTTTGGGCTCTCATTAAACAAGCTATCTGGAAAATATGTGCATGAAACTTTGCACTTAGAGTTAATGAAGATCTTTAACTGTGTGTGTGTGAATAGTCTTTTTCTAGGAAAACTTGCATGCCTGCTTTTTCAACTGTAAATTTGTGAAATGTAAAATGAAAACTTTCAAAATAGTAACTTTTCTCTCTGCAAGCTACAAACAACATTGTTTGCACTGAACTCTGATTTAATGCTTGTTAATCTGTTTTTTTTCCCATCACTTTCTGTTACAACTATATATCTGACTTATTTTCATCTTTCTGAAATATGCCTGTAGATATTTGTATAAATTACATGTAATGCACCCTCCTCCTTTGTTGAAATACCAATCTGTGTGAAGTTTGCTCTACCGCTAAAGTGACATAGAAGAGCGGATTTCCATGACTTTCATATATTTTTCATCTGTGGAAATAAATTCCTATTTTGCATCTGCAGTGCAATTTTGGTATATTTTAGCAGCTACCAATATTTGTTGCTTGATTTGTATGTTCTATGCTTTGGGATCATTAACAAAGGGAGTTAAGGGCCACTGAGCTTAGTTGTGGTTATGGACTTGTGCTGGGGAAGTCAAAACTTGGGCTGGCAACACTTTACCTGTTGTTGCCTGTGTTGTCTTTCCTACACAAAAACAAAATTTCAAAAGTTGTTTTTTCTGTGTCGGCCATAGACACTTCACAGATGAATTCTGAAAATTTTATGGTAGCCTGTTGAAGTTTCTAATTCCTGTCAAATTTTACAACCAGTGTATATAATGTGAGTACTAGCAATCTGGAATGGACTGCCAAAGGTGATGTCAGAATAATGGCTAGGATTATTTTTCTATTTAATACTTCCTAATAATCTGATACAAATAAATTGTTATATAGCATAGAAAATTTAAGTGACTTTAGCTTTATACTTAAATAACACGCTAATGCTCATCTCTAGCACATGAGAAATGCGATGGCAGTTTTTAGTTGTCTTGGACATGTAAGGAGAACCATTTTGTCTTAAATGAGCAAAATAAGGTGCAAAATAAGGTGCTCGGATGATGCTGTATTTTTTTATCACCTGGAAATGTGTATTTTGTTTGTAGGTGAACAGCACGGGGAATGGGATGGAAGGGAGTTTCATGAAAAGTTCATCCTAATCAGTTAACCGCTCCAAGAAAAATTAATTGTCTTCAGCTCTTTGTTGAGGGGATAAAACATGTCTTTAAAATCAGGGGTGCCAGGGGTTGAGGGGAGAGTATGGGTGATAGAAACAAGTCTATCCTCAATTGAAGACAACATGTGTAACTCATGCAGTGCTGCAGACGAACGAAGGTTCAGAGTATTCCTTATCTTTGGAAGTTGCTGCCCTCATTCTGTAATGAAAAGAACATTTATGGAGATGTGCTGTAGTGATTTTTCCCAAGTGCTTGCAGACACAGACTGTAGTTTGTGAAGGAGTTCTGTATCTGCTTATTAACTTCACTTCCAGAAGGCTGGTATTAAGCATTTGTACTTATGACTGCAGGAGACTGGGGTAAATGTATTTGAGTCTTAATTGCTGTTTGCCTTTTTTACATTTGTACACAAGTTTTAATATTGAACAACTTCTGTGGCTGTTAACTTTCTCACACTTACCTGGTTCTGCAGTTGTATTTCTAAACCATATAGCCAATGAAACCAAGCTCCTAGTGCAGGTTCACACTGCAGGTCACAACTTTCTTTCTGTCCTGAAATGTCTGGGCATGCTAGAGACATTCTCAGGAAGACCTTTAAAAGAAGGTACTTTGATAAACAATTTCTTGATACTCAGTACTGGTGGTATTCTGATTTATATGAAAAGGACTGTAGTTAAAATTAACAGTGCTTTCTTGGGAACGTGCTAACCTTGTTTTTGTAATTCTAATATATTTCAGAAAATGCACTTAAACCAGCTATTAACAGTTTTGCCTGCAAGGTTTGTATTGCTATATGATGCAAATCAACTTAAGGAAATGGCAAAATAACAGGGACAAGATCGAATGTGAACTCTTAATTTGTTGACTTAAACAGGTTAACACAGAAAATCACCATGCTATTTGCTTTGGAACTTAAGATTTCAAAATTGGCAAGGTGGATGAACACTTCTAATAATTAGCAAAAAATAATCAGTATTGGTTTTTTCTTTTGCAGCTGCCATTGGTTTCAGTAAGGAATTGAGAAACCCAGTCTTAAATGAAAGGGGGGTTTTTGTTTGTTTGGATATGACCTTTCTGTTACATAAAGGCTTCTAATACCTGATGTGCATGAGGTGGTGTTTGCACTTAAAAAGCTTTTCCTGTAGGTTGCAAAATACAATAATGATGCAAAAAAACAATTAAAACTCTGTAACTTACTGTTTTATGAAAGTACTGTAAGTAATGAACTTTCGTCAACTTCACGTACTGTTTACTTGTATCATATGTTAATACATAAGTATCTCAGGCTAGACTGATGTCACTGTTAAAGATTTTATGCACATAGCATTTTGGGGAGTGAGCAGCTGAGGTATGGTATTTTAAGCGTTTTTGTTTGGTTTTAGGCCTGATTCTTCCTTCTCAAGATAAAACATATATTTGGGGGTTTATTAAGATTCTTTTAGTAAGTTTGTTTTATCCCAAGGAGGATGAATCATGCCAGATATTAGTAACTGATGCCTTATGCAATTAGAAATTAATGTTTTTTCCCTTGCTGTGTGTTAGCTTCCAGCATATAGTTCACTTCACCTTCATACCTAGAATATCTTTGTATTGACATGAAGAAGTACTCGGCAACATTTTTTGCTTACTACTTGGCAGATCACATGGGTCTCTTTTTGCAAACTTGGACAGTGAATATATCTGAAGCATACTACAAGAATGAGAGCGTTTGCTTGCATGAAGATAGGTTATCTCTGTACATTTCAAAGTTAGGCTAAATTCTCAGCTTCAGTATAAACTCTGCCTTCTCACTGCACTCGCTCCACCTCTTTTGCCACAGAGAATAAAAACTGTAAAGACTGGAATGAGATACTTGATTCCTGTATGGCTTTCTGATTTGCCTTTTTAATGATTCATAGCCTCATGCAGACAACATGGTTGCAAATCTGCTGTAAAACTACTTTGACTTGTATACTGTTGCTTTCTTTCTAGAACTGTCATGGCAAACCAACTCAAATGTAGATTTTTTTATTTATTAAAAAAAAATTGGAACCACTTTACTTAAAGAGATACTATACCTTTGTAACTTTTTAGTAGTATGTACACAGTTGCTTAATACCAAATAGAAAGCATATTTAGTTCATCAATTACTGATATTAGAGGGTTTGATTTCATAAGGCATCTATCTTGCTTTTTCAGTCCTAAGGCAAGGCTAGCTTTTATAAATGGATACTTGGGAGGGAGTGGGGAAGGAGGAGGGTTCACATGTAAATTTGATATATAGGTAAGTATTTGGAGATATAAAATTGAACTGCTGCAAATGAGCAGAAATTTCAGTACTCAGTGCATTTTACACAACTATTTTAATATCTGTGGCCTGTTCTGATTATTTTTCTTTCTTTTTTTTCCTAAACTTTTACCTGAAAACAGTTAGATCTCACAATAACTAATTCACAAATCCTTCCAATGGGATTCGATTTGTACACATGTGTCTGATGAGGTCACTGCTTGTTGTTATGATACAGAAAAGCCTGTGTCTATTTTAGGCATTTACTGTACATTTCTCCCGTGAAAAGAGTGAGATCGTGTCATCTCATGCTCCCCATCCGCAGGTCACTTCCTGCAGAAATATGGACTAACTTAAACCTCGTGAGTACTGAACTGAGCGTCTCTTGCAGCCTCTAGTGTAAGAACCACACATTGGGTTTGTAATATCTATTAAATAAACAAAGTAAGGGGAATTCACTTTCATTATCTTGAACTCGGATGATGTGCATAGTGCAAAGACATCACTTCTTAACTCTGTTAAGAGTTATTTTTGTCTGTGCAGTTCAGGGAAAGGTGGAAGATACCTTTCACTGATAGCTGCTACTTTACTTAGCTCTGGCTAATTCAAAGTCCCTACTGGGTTAAACAAGGCCTTTTGGTTTTTTTCAGTGTCCCAGAGCTGCCTTTAAAATGCTGCAGCTGATATTCTGTGTTGTCACATTATTTAAAAGACCTCTTTTCTTTTTCTTTTTTTAATATGTATATAATCTCCTTTCTGTCTCTTTTCTGTTTTCTCTTTTGGTTTGTTTTTATTTTACTACTTTGGATTTTTAATTCAGCATTCCATATTCACATGCGTCTGTATCAATTACATTGGCTTATAGATTAAAAAAAAATACACCCTAACCTTTGAAATATGATGAATAATAGGAATACCTGGGATCTTACCTGTCAGTAGCTGGAATAACTGAAAAAGTTAGATTGAGATAATTCTTTCCATCTGAAACTGGGATACAATTTCATAGAAGAAAATAAAGCATAGAAAAGTACAGGAGTTTCTAGCATTGCCAAATTGTTCTATACTTGTAATGAACCTGGAATCTTTCTTGAGGATACAACATGTTGATAAGCATTGTAAAGCATTATGAAGTTCACTGAGACTTTTAAAAAGAAAAAAAGGAAACAATTGATAGAGCTTCACAGTAGTTGTTGAAAGCCCCCCACCTCTATTTTTTAACAAATACTTTTGCTAAAGATTTTTCTCTATTTAAAAAGAAAAGCTTATCTTATCAAACATCCCAAATGGTACATTTCACGTTTGGAGTGCTTTCCTTAGTGTCAGCATCACTCAACTCTTAATTTATTTTCTTCTTCCACTAACTGTATTTACTACATTACCTGTAAGAATTGAGCTGCAGTTGTTTCATCTTGAAACCTGAATTATTGAAGGCTCTTCGATTTGAAAACTTTGGTTTGAATTGTTATGCAATTTAGGCTTATGAGAGCCCTAAGAAAAAAATTGGCTATGTTGCTAGGTGTCTGATCCTACTGTTAGGGGTGCTGTGCTTAAATAATGTTTAGAGCAACCCAGGGAGTGCAAGTTCAGACAGAACAGGCCATGTCCTGTGCCAACCACCCTTCCCTGGCAATTTCCAATATATTCTTCCCAGCCTGCCTAGAAGTATCGGGCTGCTGCTGCGGGTGAATGCAGTCACTACTGCCACTCAGACACTGCCTCTGATTTCACCTATGTGTTTCCTGCTCCAGATTTAGAATCTACAGAGACTGTTTTTGGGGGTTGAATAGGAAGGAGAAAGGGCTGAGCAGATAATGCTGTAACGTAAAGTCTAGCAGTAACAAAATTCCAAAGCATACAACTTAAATGGGAATGCAAAAGAATCTTTTGGTCTTGTTCAGTCGTACTTACGAACTGATTTTGGTTTTTACAGAGAAGTCTTTCCTGGAAAATGTCTTAGTAGAGAAAGTTAATAATGTTTCCCCACCTTATTTCAAAGCCTTTGTTACAGTCCTGTGCATTCCTAGTGCCCTTCACTGCACTATAGATATGGAAAGATTCTGATTTGAAGTAAAAGAAAATTCAAGCTTTCTTAGTGCTAGTATAAAGAAATGAAAAATGCAAGAGCAGTGTTACCTTTCAGTTTAGTTCAACCCAGGGTCAAGTGCTGTTGGAATCAGTGGAGTTTCTATGGCAGTAAGTGACCAGTCGGAAGGGCTCTGGGTAGTTGAACTGCAGAACCTTTTTTGCAGATGTATTATGTTTTAAAAACATCCCATGCCTTGTTATGGCAGAGTAGTTCCCTGATGCTTTGAGTTTTTACATAATTATTTACCTACATGAAATGCAGGTGTAAAACACTTTTGGCTTGTCAGGATTTCACTGTTGTATGAAGAGTTATATATGTATCTAGCCATAGGAAAAAAAAGTAGTGTATCCAAAAAAAAGACAACCCCCAAACCTTTATTATCTACCACAGGAAGTTAGTTAGTTAAGAGGTTTGATTTGGTTTAAAAATGTATTTAATCAAAAGATTAAGCTGAAATCTTTAAAGTGGTTTTGCTATTTTGGCATAGAAATATAGCTAAATCTTAGTAGCTGCTAAACCTTGTAGTTTGTCTTTAGAACTGTAACTGAAAATCATCATGACCTATTTAAAATTTGGGGATGAGGGTAGAACAAACCTTAGAACAGTTAAGATCCCCTGGCATTTCTCCAAGTATTGCAGTCATTTGTGTGCAATGTAAACCTAGATTGTGATTGAACAGAAGTAACATGTAGGCAAGCAGTTCTGCTAAATTATATATATAAGCTGTTAATGATCTCCATAAACAAGCTTATCAATAGCCTATTTGTCGTGTAAGTATTGTGCTCCAGATACGCACTGAACAAGGTAACTCTTTGCTTTCCCACAACCCCAGTCCATTCCCTTGCAGGAGGGCAGCATGTCTTTGTAGTGATACACAAGTGATGTGTGTCACTTAGAAAGCAAGTGTCTAAATTTATCATCTCTTGCCTGGCCATGTTCCAGCTCTTCCCTTTTCCTCTTCTCTCCTGCAGACATGACACCTCATTAATGGTGCATGTGTGATATTACAACTCTAGACAGTTTTTTATTTTCCTTTTTTTCAGAGCTGCCTTTCACTCTGCTCTTTCTCTCCACGGTTCTGCAGAAGTAAGAGTGATTCTTACTTCTTGTATTTATTTTTTTTCTGTTAAATTTGTTTCCTTTTTTTCTTTTTCTTCCTTTTCTTTTTCTTTAGTGAACTGAAAATCAAAGCTTTGACCCCTAGCCCTTATGCAAGCCTGAATAGTTGCTCTCTGTTTGGATACTTAGAAGTCATACTCTTTACTTTAACAATTTAAACACTCATATGCTTGTAAAAGTATTCCTAGGCCAACCAACTATCTTTGCTTTGAATACTAAATAAAACATTAGCACTCAAATTTAACTGCTCTTTATAGTTCAGTATTAAAAGGTCTCTTAACTTACAGTAATACATGCCTTTTAACTGCACCAAAAGTAGTATTTATTCAGTCTGCATGCTTTTAAACTCGGATTGTATTTCAGGTAGCAAATTAAATTGACACAATGTTTTATAGCATCTTAAATTGCTATAGCCATATCTGCAATGCATTCTTACTGACATGTTTGTCAAATTGGCTAATAGTAGTCTAGCTAGCTTTGCTGTTCTATGGTGTCATAACAGGGTTGATATGATTAGATAGGCAGAGAAATGTACACAATTGGGCTTATTTTATATGGGGCATCTCTTGCTAAGAATCAAACTTACTCAATATTAATGTGAAATTAAAAAATAAGCTAAATGTATATTGGCTGTATGGATTCATAAAATATCAGGAAAGGGCTACAATAGGTACTTTCCAAAAATCAGTATAGTCCGAGTTTTTGCATCCACTGTACCTTACTCTGTGTGTTTCGAACTTAGATGCAGTTCCTCTTGTGATACTATCACATCTAACTTTTCTTTTTAAATATTTTAGGTTTTACTGCGATCACAACAACTAATCCCATTTGGCTAGTAAAGACACGATTACAGCTTGATGCGAGGTATGGTGACAATGGGAAGTCTCACTGCTGCGATAACATTTTGCTTAAGTGTTGTGAATCTGTTCTGCATTCCAAACTGGAATGGTTCTTTAAATACCCAACACTTCGAATCCAAAAAGTTGATGCTCATCTATCTACAAGTTACACTATCATTTTTCTCTGTCTTAACCTCTGTGTTCTGAGACATGCTTGAGGCACTATGGAAGACTGGCCAGCAGATTTGGAATGAATGACAACGTTAACAGTCTCATTAAAGTAATGTTCTACCAACCATATGCTTGCATTTTCTTTCAGTAATACATTGTCTTTGTTTTTAGCTGTTGAGCTACACATTCCTGAAATAAAGATTTAAGTATTTTAGCAAAAGTTTAGAAAAATGCTTGAAACATCCTGGTTTTCATTTTTTTACATAGAATGAGCTCTAGCCTATAAAAAGGGGAAAACTGCTTTCAGGGATTGAAACACAGGAGTTATCCTAATGCAGGATAGTCAACAGAAGTTATTTGGACTTATTACAGAAACTGTTTATTATGAAACTTGTAATGAAGTAGAATTTTGTGCAAATAGGGAGGAAGAAAGACCTTTATATTCCCATATATTTAAAACTGCAGGGAGAGACTGATATGATGCAAGTGTCTCAATGCAATTGTCTTGTTCAATTTGTAGACTTTCTTAGTGAAAACTTAGCATGCAATATAAAATTCTTTTGTCAGTCATCCTAAATACATAAATGACCCAGGTATTCCTATTTTGGAGATCTGTTGGATTTTCTGTATTAAGTGCCAATTAGCATTTTTTCTCTTAGCAGGCATATTGTCAGCTTCAAGGTGACCATAGTAAATATAGCCGAGAGCTAGTTTTTACAGTGAGATATTTTTTGTGTGTGATGCCATCGTATGACTGGGGTGGTAATTCCACGACTAATTCCAAGGGGGTTTTGGTGCTATGTGCAACCTGATGTCATCTTGTGCCTCTGCTTGTTTTTTACTGATTAATCAGTTGAATTGCTTAAACTGTAGGGCTTTAAGGAAAGTAGGGAAATTTATGGATTTCTTGTGCACATTGTTTCTGTACATTATAGCAAGTACATTGTTCATGTGAGAGACCTGAAGAAGGATCTTGTAACTGTGTAGGACACTGCAATTACATGGGCTAGTCTAGCACATACTGCATTCTCAGCTCTCCTAATTCAGTTGCTATTAGAGGCATAAAAACACTTGGCCTGTAGGATTATCCTGGCCTGGTTGTGTTTCTGTTGAAGGTCTCAAAAATCCCTCTGATCCTGGTAAGAGCTGGAGAAGGTGTGTGCTTTGTTTCCAACCTGAAATTGCTTTGGTCTTCAAGACAATGTTGTGCATCTCGCACGTCAGAAGAACAAGCTCTTAGAGCAGTCTGTGTCAGTGCACGTGTCCAGGTGTACCAGGGATGTATGGGGACTGGGGTGTCCCTGGAGTTGCAGCTGTATGTCCAGCTGCTCTTCTCGCCAGTTTTCTTTGACTCTTTTATCTTGCCTGTCAGCAAATCAGTGCTAGCCCCCCAGTTCCCTGCAACACCTGCCACCTAGCTTACTCAAGATCTGATTTGCAGCTATGTGTGCCCACTCTTTCTCTTACTTGTGTACCTTGTTTCATTGCTGTCTGACATTGCAGGTTCAAACCATCAGGACTTAAATTCTGCCATCGAGTGATGCCTTGTACTACTTAGATAATAGCTGCTACCACTGTCTGTCTTGCTTTGACAGTATCCATAGGAGTTGCCAGAGCTCCTTATGAGGTTATTTGCTGTTTTATTCTGTCTTGCTCACTCAGGAGACCTCTGCTGACAGAATCCATATGCTTTAAGTGCCTGCACTCACTGCTGCAATGAAGCATACTTTTATGCAGTGTTGTAATAGCTTTGCATAGCTGCATACAGCATGCTAAGTATTTCAATATGCATGACTCAATCCACTAAGCAAGCTAAAAATGAGAATAATATTTTATTTACCAAATATTGCTTGATACTGTCATGACAAATGAGCGTTTTCACTGACATCAGCAGTGGCTTAGTTGAATCAAATAATAGCTACCTGTGTCGTATTGGTTGGTATGCTCCCTTTGGACAAGCTAGTTGTTTGCTGATAGCTGTGATGCTTGTGAGGCCTGCTGTTTGACCTCTTAACCACTGTAATTACCATTCTTTGGAGCTGTTTGAGGCAAAATTTAGGGGAAATCTAGTCTTATTATGCTGAAGAAAATGTTGGGGTTTTTTTTGAGTCACTGGCATTGACAATTCATTTGGGAGTCTGTTTTCAAGCAATTTAGTCCTTTATTCCATAAGACTTGGAGAGGCCTAGAGCTGTTCAACTTGTCTATATGATACTTCTTTTTTAGTCACCACATGAAGTTTGGCTTGGATTCAGTATAATGCTTTACCTGTGTTCAGTGCTGAAGGCCTCCAAGGCTTTCACATCAAGTTCTGTATGTTCTTAAATGCATCTGAATTGGAGCCCCTCAGCATCAGTGTGAGATGTTTCCTATGTCCTCTTGTCACTCAAGCAAAAGTGTTTAATTATTTTCCAGTCTCAAGTTGCACCAGCTTGATGTCTGTCTTGTTCTCTCCTTTTTAGGAATCGTGGAGAAAAGCGAATGAGTGCTTTTGAATGTGTCCGAAAAGTTTATCGATCAGATGGTATTAAAGGCTTTTACAGAGGAATGTCGGCATCCTACGCAGGCATATCTGAGACTGTTATTCATTTTGTTATTTATGAGAGTATTAAGAGAAAACTTCTGGAGTATAAGACTGCTTCTGTCATGGACAATGAGGATGAATTGGCAAAAGAAGCTTCGGACTTTGTTGGAATGATGATGGCTGCTGCCACTTCCAAAACTTGTGCAACATCAATAGCATATCCTCATGGTAAGTGGGGCAAGTACAGCTGAAAACCTGAATCAAATTGATCAAAGGGAGTCTTTTCAGTGATATTTCACTTGCTCAAGAACTATTTCTTTGTCTAAAGCTTTTCACGTCAGATTCAGCGAGTCAACATGAGTATAGTATTCAGAAATGGAAGTATTTTTAAGTGGATATCTAGCATGGCCTCTTCTTAGGCAATGTTTATTTTTCCAGAGTATTTGCCAGGATATGGCTGAAAAAACGTAAGGAGAAGATCCTTTTTCACTTGGGCTTTCTCTATGTACTCAGCAATTTCACATGATTTTCCAGCAAGTTCTTGTCCCCTTCTAGGAAAACAGACTGTCTAGTTTGGTTTTCAGTTGCACTTAATTTTCCTGCAAAGTAGTTGTGTATACATTAAGTTTGTTAATGGGTTGAGTACTTCACTGGTTGCAACTTCCAAACTAAAACAAAAGCCCAAACAACAGTCCTCTTCTGCATTTTAACTACGCAAATGAACTTCCCTTCCTTAGATATCTGATACTGCCAAAAATTTTAACTTGTATTCATCTTACTTGGTTTGCTTCTGTTTGTCTTTCTCCTCCTTTTTTAAAGAGTTCCTCTGAGTTTAAGAACTTGGGGAGAGTGAGAAGTTGCATTTTAATGTAAAATCACTGATTGGCTTCTGGGAAAGATAATGAAATGTGCTGAATGTAACCATATGTGGTTTTCTTTGTACAGAGGTTGTACGAACGAGACTAAGAGAAGAGGGAACAAAATACAGATCTTTCTTCCAGACACTATCTTTGCTCGTGCGAGAAGAAGGATATGGATCCCTCTACCGAGGTTTAACTACACATCTGATCAGACAGATTCCAAACACTGCTATCATGATGTCAACCTATGAAGTGGTAGTCTACTTGCTCGATGGATAGCAGCATGACGAGGCTTCCTAGAAGAAGGTGGAAGATTGACAGACTGGAGTGGACCGCTGAATGTCAATGCCAATGTGGTGGGCAAAAGGAGAGTTATATCAGGAACATGCAGATATGGACAAAACAGAAGGTTGATTGTGGGCAACTATTGAATCATTTTGCTGCCTTATTGTATGGTCTCTTGGCAATGTGACCTATGGGAACTGCCCCTTAGGGTATGCCTTTATACAGCTCTTAATTCAAAATTGTTACTTTCTTTTCATCTGTTAATCTAGACAAGGCCATTCAGTCATCTTCAGAGACCTGATGGGTGAGGAAGGGGACGTAAAATATATTCTCGGGCAGCCTTATTCACTTCTGTTAGTAATTGCTCTCAATGACATCCTTTTTGTTCTGTTTGACTGCACAGTTACCTGTTGGAAGAGGGGGGAAGACAGTACTTTCATACCTTTCCATACCTGAAACTTCCATTCAGTTGCTCTGAAGATTCATAAAAAGACTGAGGTAGTAGTCAGCATGTAAAGTTTTCTGTGTTGCTACCTCAAGACAAAATGCGGTGCAGGGACCCAGAACAGAGTTATTTCTTCACTACAAAAGGTGATACTTGGGGGTTTCGTTTTGGGTTTTTTTTTTTGAAGTTTGAGCAGTGCTGTAGGTTAGTGAGAGAGGATCTGATTGTTGAACTCTTCAGGTTATCAGTCTGTTCATATTGGTGTATGTGGCTTTCTAGTTCTGCTGCATCATCCTTTTTCTTTTCTGGAACTTTCCTTCCTTAAGTAAGGGAGACCTATGAAATGTTCTCCTATATCATCAGTTTTCTTTGCCAACCTGTCAGGTCACTCACACAGCTAAGGAAGAACTTGCTGAATGCTACTTTATAGCCTTTTTAAGGATTCTTCATGTGGTGAGAAATCTCAACTAGTTCAGTCTACCATTTGTGAAGACAGGATTCACTCAAGTAGTTTCATGCTACCTAGGAACAAGCTGTATTACCCTAAAATGTCTGGCAAATCCTGCCTTGTATTACCAGTATCTATATGGGAGTACAGGGGAAGAACACATATCACATGACTAAGGCAACCAGAAAGCAGTTGAAATTGTGATAGAACTTTTCAGTGCAGACAGCCTCTATGTAGAACGATGGAGAAAATTGTAACTGAGATTTTCTTGTAAGCATTCCTTTTGATAACTGCTGTGTCTCTTCTTCTAACTTGAGCCTGTGTACTGAACTGCAGCTGGCAGTATAACCTCACTCTCCAAATTCTCTGAATATTCAGGCATCGTTTTTGTTCTATATGCCAATTGCAAAACAATGTGTTGCATTCTGCAGTGAGGCTTAGCTAGTTTATTCTGTCATAACTTGCAGGGTTTTCCAAAACCATACAGCTGGAGTGTCAAAATGAGAAACTTAATGTTACAGGAACTTGTACAGCTTTCCAAACAGGTATCTTATCTGCACCTTGAGTACTTCTCAGTCTGCATCCGTGATTCTTATGAGGAAGATGATCATGATAAATTGAGGGCAATAGCTTTCTATATATAAATGCTGCTACACTGATGTGGACAGAACTGTGCTGTCAACTCTTCCAGTGTGGTACTTCAGTACACTTCAACTGTGCATTGTGTGCAATGGCTTTATTTTGTGAATGACTCCTTATGCACTTTGTGGCCTTCTTATGGCTTATGACTTTTCTTTCTCTTACTGGTTATCTGTAGTCAAACTGTGTTGTTAAAAACATGCAGTTTGTTTTTAAACAAAGCATGTGTTTTGATTTCCAGGTAAGCTGTGCAGAATAAAACATTTTATGATGTAGATCCATAGCATCTCTGGTGTGGTAGTTCGGTAGGCTGTAGGTAAAGTCTTGAAACTTACAGAACAATCAGTCTGGGATTTTCTCATTTGGTTTGCTTTATTTTGACCCTTGTCACGTTCTCCACACGGTGTCAAAGTATTTGAGTAATTTCACGTAATATTTCTGTACTAATTGCTCATCCTTCTGAAAGCCACCTATAGTATGTACAGCAATGTTGCAGTGGAGGGTTAGCTGTATTGACTTCATTCTCATTGGAAAATGTTATCTTATGTTTTTAAAGACAGATGGCGTGGTCTGTGATGTGACCAAAGGTGAACTTGATTGTTTTAAAGAAGTGAGGGGAGTGCTTAAATGTGTGTTCTAAAGTGGGCATTTTCTAGTTATCTCTCTAGGAAAAGTCTGGAGTATTCATGACTCTGACCTAAGTCTGACTGTGATGCCATTGTTCAGATAACTAAGTGCAGGAATAGCTATTTACTATAATTTTTGTTCTGTAGGATTACTCTTCAGGCTATCCAGATTATTCAGTTATAGCTAAAATTTAAATAGGCAAAGACAATATTTAGCTTTGGAGTTCATTAATACAATTAATACTTGGATTAGCCTAGGCTTCACGAGAATTACTCTCCTCTGTGTATTGGATATGTTCTCCCTTGGATACATGTTCATCTCCCATTAATTCACTGGGTACCGCGTGTGTGCCTTGTTTGGGTGAGAACAGACCCCCTGGAGTTGATAAGTAGAAAATGTTAACAAGGAAAATTGAACATGAGAGACAACAGCTAAAAATAGACAATCAGCTTATTATTCCACCTTTTTAATGGGTGTTTAAGCAATGTTTTAAACTTCAGGGGTGATCTTCTTTTTGGCTTGCTTTACATAACAAAACATAAACCCAAAGTTTCTTGGGATTTTTTGTTATTTTTAAACTACCAGTATGTACAAAGTTACCTCTGAAATATTTCCCAAAGATCTTTAAATTATTTATATAGTTTTCTTAATATTTATTATAAAAACTCAAAGGGAATAAGAAGATGCTACATTCAGTAATATCTTTAACTACAGAACTGAAAGGAGTGCTTTTAAACTTTCTTGTAACTTAGATGGTCATCTTGATTTATATTTGAATGTAGTGTATTTATGTCACACTCTTCTGTGCTAGAGTCGAAGGTCTTGGGTGTCTGAAGAACTCCCAGTAATTATTTTCCTCATATTTAGCTTGCCTTAGATGAAACTGGTTGTTGCAAGCGGTTAATTTTGACTCGGCAACCTGTTAGATTTGAGAAACCCTGCGAGACTGCGGTTTCCTGAACGAGTCAAAAGATGGCACTGGAGCATGCACTGATCAGAGGGAAAAGGGGCTCCTCTCCAGGGCAGGGCTAGCTCCGTGTGTTACAGTGCACTGGTTCTCACGGAGTGGCTGTGGCCTACTGGGGGGACCTGGCAAGGTGGCACGAGTTTGGAAAGCCATAAAAAATTAGACTTCAGTGAATGCAATCACATTTCTCAGCCCCTCTATTATCCATTTGGTCCCTGTAGAGCCGTGTGGAAACAGGTAAGTTGTGTGTTGCAGAGGGCTGAGCTCAGCCTTCAGACTGACTGATAGATCTGCTGTTTCTGTCTGAATTTCTGATCTGCTAGCCTGTGTTGTTTTAAGTAGGTTTACAGTAAAGATTTGTGGAGTTTTTTTGGCTACTTTAACTGTAATTGAAACATCAACCTGTCCACTTGTATATTGACATTGCACCTGTCTAGTTCCCTATTTACATAATGCACTCCATGTATTTCCTTTCTGATTGAGATGTTTGTTAATGCCAGTTTCTGCTCTTCTGTTTTTGCTCTTATAATGACATTTGTAACATTCATCAGACTGTAGCATTTTAAAAGAATGCTTCCAGAGACAAAAGATCAGAGAGCCTTTATAAATGTTGCTTCCTGTTTAAACTGTTTAAATTCAGAAAACAAGCTGAACACTGAAGTGTGCCTAGGTAAATGTACTACTTTTTTCAGCTTTCTGTTAAGACTCAGTTACGTAAGTTTTCGATTCTTCTATTTAAGAAAGTCTGCCTGCCCTGCATATGTGAATATTAATTATGCCCTCGGAGTCATAGCTAAACACTCACAAATGACAGTTTGAGAATACTTCAGTGCTCATGTGAGGTTTGCTATTATTCTTGCATACATGTAGTTGGCTGTAAACTATATGCATTTACTCTGTATTTATATAGTTAACTTTTTTGTTTGGATTGCTTTAAACTTCAAAGCAAATTAAAATGATGTGCTTCTATTCAAATGTTGCCTTCTGTGCCAGACTGTACACTATTTTTAACCTTTTAATTTTTCTACTATTAATATATACCAGTGCCTGGACAGTTGTGATTAAAAATGAGCAATTCATTAGGAGATCCCAGTGAATCATTTCATTTTGTGTCATTTTGTAGTAGCTGAAAATAATGTATCTGTATTGTGCCTATGATACATTCTTTTTGGAGGGGTTCATGGATGACTTAAACTAGTTGGATGTGTTCTTGCACTTAAATTTGTTACCTCTGCAGAACTGTTATTGTCTGTCAACTGAGATTCAGTAACTAGGAATCAGAAAACTCCTGTCCATTTAAAGTGCTAGCTAGCATGAACCACTGCTGACAAAGGGCAGTAATTCCTTAAAATGTTCAGAGTTAATTGCATGTGCAGTTATAACCAAGTCCTCAAATCAGAAACATTATTGGATATCATTTCTATTAACAGTATGCATTTGATCTGAAGTCTGTCCTCAGAACTTCCTCAGAAATCATTCTGCAAATGTTTACGTAGGTTTTGTTGGTGTTGTATGTTGTGGGTTTCTCCCCGCCCCCCTCAGTGTTTGTTCTGGAACTGAATCCTTTGCAGCCTTTAATGTGGAGCCAGGCTTGATGTCTCTGATTTGATTCTTTCAGCTATTCAGAACTATTTCAAAACTTGCATTAAAACAGCACATCTGTGATAACTTTGGGTTTTCCTTTTCTTTCAGCAGGTGTTAGTGTTCAATTGACCTATCTTGCTCTGCTTCTGAGACTTTCTGGCTTTCAGGTCAGCCAGGCTTAGAAGTGATCAGACTTCTGGAATCAGTACAGGCAACCAGTGTACTTATCCCTGACACATCTGAAATTATGCCTTTAACTGGCATAATGGTAGTTGTCTGTAATTGATCTTTCATTTTACCTGTCTGAAAGAGGCATGTTGGCAGCGCGCAGAGCTCAGGTTAAGTGTTTGGGGATGTTTTGACATTCGTGCTGCTTTGCAACCACTTCTGCTGGAGGGGTTGTATTAAGCTTGCCCTGGAAAAAAAGCATGTGTATAAAATGAAAGTATATTTAAAGTCCTAATCGAGTTATGGCTTGGCATTAATGCAGTAGTGTAGTCTGACATAGATGCAACCTAAAAGCATGTGCGGTTTAACAATGATCTCTTTCACAAAAGCAAGCCCTTGAATTTGATAATGCACTTAACACTAAAATAAAAAGGTACTTCTGAAGACAAATACTCCTCTCATCTTCTATGCGCTGTTGCCAGCCAGTGTGCTTTGTGCTGACTCAGAACATCATTATCTTCTTGCACAGCTTCTGTCAAAGGCAGGAAATGCCAGGACAGGAATCTAGTTCTCATGAGCAAATTGATGCAAACAAAATGGTATATGGAACTGTAGAAGACACACTGGAGAGAAGGAGCTTCTGGTTTTGTAGATGGAATATTTCAAGGGATGCTCTTAAGACTGGTTTCACTAATGCAGAGATACTTGTTAACGACCGAATTGTGTGAAGTTCACCAGAAGCTTTCAAAGATGAGCTCCAGATAGTGAAACTTGCTGCTAATTTTGGGTAGATTTCTATGCAGTGGAGTGTTTTCTCCCTTGACTGTGGCTGTTCAGAAGTCGGGAGCTTTTCTTAATCCTGTTTCTGCATCAGACCCTTGTGATGGGATTGCGGATGTAGATGTTGAAACTGTGGAGTGTAAACAAAATTCAAAGCAGTCTGTTCTGAGACTTGATCATCCATCCAAAATTCTGAAAACAGGTATGCAATGTGCAAGTGTAGCACAAAATATTTTAAGGATTCTGTTAATTTAGGACTGTCACTATGTAATTAGAGACTAGATGATGTAGAACCAGTATTTAAATGAGAAAACAATTAAATGAGGAAACTACAGGCTTGTGTGACTGTAGCAAGCAGAGCTCTAAGTACATCCTCCTTCTGCAAAGTGTGTTATAGACATAAAGGTAACTGGACAGTAAGCAAGAGTTGATGATGTTAAAATAAGCTGATGATTATTTGTACTTATCTGTGTTTTGGATGAAGTAAATACAGGAGATCAAATCCATACTTGTTTTTTGTGGAACTATGTGATGTGGAGCCACAAAGGAAATCTCTACGTTATTCCAACATGGGTAAGATCTTAGCTAAAGAGAAAAGGATTTTGTAATGGGAACTGTAGGATTGATGATGAATGCTACAAGTACTTGATGACCTCTGAAGAAGACTTTTGCAAGAACTGGTCTTAGTATTATATTTAGTATGTCTGTCAATGGTTTTGGCAGAATGACTTGAGCTACGTTAGTGTGAGTTGTGGATGATGAATTTAAAACAATTCACAGTACACAAAGTTTTGAATATGATTTTTTTTAAAAAAAATTACTTTGACCAGAAAAGTAAGATAAAATAACAGCGTAAAATGCATATTCAATCAGTTACAAAATAATAATGAGAATTTTTGCTATAGGTCAGGATTGTCATTTCCTCAGTTGGAAAGAAAAAAAAGACTCTAGTCTGTTCAACAATGAACACTGTTACTCATGTATTTAAAAAAAAAAAAAATTACGGTTCCAGGATGCTAAAGGGAGGCATAAACAGCACTGTGTGTACAAATCTTGGGCTGACCTAACTTAAGGTACATGCACAGCTCTGATCACAGCTATAAAAAAAGAAGGTTATAAAAATAATCGGGGAAAGAAGTAGAAAAACAGTCTTAAATAGTAGTGAGCGCAGGAAGGAAGAAGGCGCTTCAGAGTGCCTGAACAGCATGTGAAAGGGGTGCCATGAGCTGGTGATCTGCGATAGCACAGACCTAAATGATCTCCTCTGTGTGTGTAATAGGGACTAGGCTCTCTGTTTATGATGGAGTTAATCACCCTGTGCTTGTGGGGTGCGTGTGGCTTGTTTCAGGAGGATTTATAGAACAGATGGACTGGGGCTCATCTTCCCCCCCTCCTCCTTCTCCCTTAGAATGAACCAATCCCAAGAACTTGTCTTTCCAACATCCCTCTTCATACATCTGTCTTTAAATACTTTATCACTTTAACTGAACACTATCATATATTTTGTTGCTCATCTGAATTTTTCCTTATCTTATGCCATGTGTTGCTTTTCTGCAAGTCTTATATTTTTGTTAGTGTCTGAGGAATGACACTGTTGTATGCTAAGATGTTGGGAAAGAATACAAATTTTATCCTTGTTCATTACTTTGTTCCTGCTACATCTAGTTGTATTGGTTCCTGATCCCTTCTGCGATTTAATGAGTTCATACAGTATATTCCAAACTAATCAGTTAAATACAAATCACCTAATTATCAGTTTGTCCCTTTTTCTGTTTCTCTTAATATTATTGATTAGTGTTTTGATAAATGTTACAGGGAACATCCTTCTGGGCTGGTTCAACATGGTGTATTCCTGTTGCATATGGCTATTTTCCTCTAGTTTCCCAGGGAAAGGATTTTGTAGATTTAAAATTAATTGTGACAATGAACGTGCTGTGTCCTCTTTAGAAAACAGCCATCCCACATCCATGAGGTCCAGCAAGACTCCCATGAAATTGTTCTGTGCTCGCTCAGGTTAGGCTTCGGCTAAAGGTAAAATGAGGGAGTGCTGCAGCAACAGGTACAGAAGGAAAATCCAGCGTTTCCAAGGTGACATCTGACTCTGCCTGTATGCAATCTGCACAGGTAGTGAGGGCAAGTTTCTGTGTTAAGCAAGGATTTGGGAATATTGAATGGGGGGTAATTGGGGGTGTTGTAAAGGTTTCAAGGGAACTTGGTGAGAAGCTGTCCTTTCCAAGTTACAGGCTAAGAATTTATCTGGAAAGCATAAAAATCTGGAAGTTACTTTGACACATCTGAGTTAGAGCAAGAGTAAATAGTGTCCTTGCCATAACAAGAAGGAACATGTAAGAATACACTGGAAGGAATGAGGAGGCAATGTGATTGGTTTTATTTTTATTTTTGTTTTCATGATCTGAGGTTAGATATGTAACTATTTTTAAAGTAATGGGAAAACTGGTCCCCTTTGCCAGGAATTTGCACCTATGGGAATAAAGCTCTCCAAGTACTGCTTTGCAGAATTTTTATCCCAATTTAGCTGTGCAGGTTCTTCTGTTGAGAACGTAATGGTATGAATGCTTTTCAGGGCCACATCTGGCTTTGTGCTGTCTCTAGCTCCTCAACATCTCCAGAAGACTGTTGAATAGAAAGCTTCCTGTGGACTCAGATTACTCTCCTCCTAAGACCAGTTCTCTTAGGACTGTTCAATAATCACTGAGAGTAATAATCACTTTGGCTAAAGTGAGTATCAGTGCGAGCTTTGTGGATATAGATACTGAAGGGAGAGCATACCCCTTGAGAGAAAATTCTCCCCAGTTTCTCTAGTTTATTCTTTGGATAGATAAAGGAAGTGAATGCTGAAAAAAATAACTCTGTTCTTACTAAGAAACCCAAGAAAGTGTGAACCTCTTCCCAGAGGTGGGACTTTCTGCAAGGAATTCTGTGGGAAGTCACTATGGATCTCCCCAGGCATTCCCTGTTTTCAGCCATATCCATAAGCAAGGTCTTCTGGGGAAGAAATTGAGGTTTCCTTCCTTGTCCTCTGGAAATAGGTAAAGACATGTATCCTATTGTGACTTTCACTGTCCATAAACACTGTTTCCTGCAGAAAATTCTTACTGATGTGCAAATAACTCTTTTCCTCTGGCTGCTAAAGGTGGGCAAGCAGAATTTGTTTCTAAGCTGGTAAGTTTTCATGATAGTTCTCAGGTGCTTTGATTCTGTCATTCCTTCAGGTATTTGTTTCCCTTCTGTCTCTTCTAAAATGTAGCTATCAGTAAAAGTTTGCAGGGTTTATATTGTCTTGGTCTACCACTGCAAACGTTTCCTGGCCTTCACAGTGATTGAATGACTCACAAGCTGCTTTGGGGAGCTCCAGCTGCACTCATGCTGGATATGTTTCAAGTAATTCAAACCATATTCCCAAGTCTTTAAACAGGAATGATGTATTATCATTCACACATTTTCCTGAGACTAGTTGAGGGAAAATAGTGAAAAATGACAACCATCCAGCTATGCTTGTAGGGTGGTCCAGTATTATTCCTTAATTCATTCAGACAATAGACAAAGATTTAAAGTGCTTTCTTTGCAATAGTGTAAAAAAAAAAAAATCACAAAAAAAAAAAATCACAAAACCCATATAAAAAATATTGACCTTTCCCCATTAGAGAGAAGAATATCTGCCCTAGTACCTAACTGTTATAAACCGAGAGAACTATTGCCAAAACTTTATAGCTTGGATGTAAATGGCATATTACCTCTCGAGCAACAGCGGCTTAGAGCTGTTAAAACCACACACACTGAAATGCCTTACCCACACAGGGGTGAACCAGTTTGAGCTTGCAGTTCCCCATAGCTCTGTTCAGCCAGGACCGTACTTCCTTCCCATCACCTTCTTTCCCAGGGTAAAAAATTGTTTCCTTATGGCAAGGCAGGGAGAGCGGAGTGGTCCTCAGACATGATGGGATATTTCTGTACAACAGCGTTCTGATAATTCTCAGGATCTGAGCTTTTTACTTGGGCTGTCACTTATCTCACCCTTCCCCCCTCCCTGAAAAAGTGTGCAGAATTAATTTGGGAGGGATGGGGTTTTTAGAGATGACAGATATGAAAAGACACGGAAAGATAAGTAAAATTATGAGGGTTTTGGCTTACTGGAAATGACCAAAAGACGTAACCTCTCCCCCTTCCCAAATATCTCAAGAAAGGCAAATCTTTGAGAAACTTAGAGCTTTATTCCTCCCTAGCTATGAAAAGACACAGCTCATTATTCAAAGGGAGAGCTGGCAACATGTGGTGGCAGTATCTGCCAAGCTTCCTGTTCCTTCCTAAAGATGAAATAACATTGGGATTCAGTGCTGTAAATCCCTTCCTAGAGAAGGATACAGGTAAAGAGACAGTACCTGCAGAAAACAGGGAGTCACTATGGTTTTGAACTGCTTATTTGAGTCCCTGGGATGAATGAGACTCTGAACTGAACCTATATTCAGTGTTAAATACTATATGTCTCTCAATTATATCCAGTCTTTCTAGATTGCATGTTCTGGGGAATGAGTAGATGAACTTTCCTAATACCTGGTTTCTTCTCAGCCTTGTGTCCAAATGCAGCTTTGAAGGGAGATGGAATAAAGTTGCAGCAGTTCCTAGGCCTGTTTGTGCACTCAGTGTCACCCTTCTTTGCTCAAGCCAGATATAAAAGTAAGTTGGAGAAGGGGGTGGGTTTAAACTGTTAAAAAGGAACAAAGAAAGTGCCCAGCTCTCCTCCTGATTTGACTTTGCATCTGTTTACTAAATGCTTATTTCCTTGTGTGTGGTTGTACAGTTTTTCTTTGAGTTGCAGACTTCTGGTGTTAAAAGGGGTAATGGATGGAGAAAGCAAGATTATCTAAGTACATCAGTTTTTCTACAAGAAAGCTAAAGTCAGCATTGCAAAAAAAGCTTCTAACAGCAACATCTGCAAACATCCTGAGCTGACAGACTAAACAGCATTCTTGTGACTGAGCAAGAAGTCTGGTAGTCTTTGCTAAAGGCAGGGTAAGAATGGAATGTCAGCAGAGTCACCCTTAAAAAAATGGAGTGGTCTATATGTAAGAGAAGACTGAGTCATTTTCATACTGAATGTGGCTAATTCACTCTTACTTGAAATTAAGGCCAAGACGAAAGGAAAAAAAAAAGAAATTGAGTTATTAGTCAGCAAAGCTTTGCATAAGGAAAAATTAACTCTCAGCTCACTGCAGAGCAGGGAATAGTCTAACAGTAGTGCTCTCAAAATGACTTATTATGTCTAAATAGGTTTAGGGATGAAGTTGTGTGTTGCTTGTCTGGAAGTCAAAGAACAAATCTGCACTGAAATGAGAACGTTGCTGTATGCTGTAGACCCTAGCATGTAGACCAGAGCTTTTTCACATGCAGTATGTCAATATTAGCTGTCTACTGGAGTGTTTGGATGAGGGCACCACTGAATAGACTGATTAATGCTGCAGATTTTCTTGAGCTGTGATGGATGATTGCATTCAGGCTGCAGCAGGTACCAAACTTGCAGCACTTTGTAACTGACTTGGTGATACTGCAGCATGACATGATGATACAGCATTAAGTCCTCATGATATAGCGTCTCTTCCCTGGAAGGCTGCAAATGAGAAACTTTACTCGCACTATTCTTTTCCCTGTGTCTGAAGTTGCCTATACTACATCAAAATGATAGATTAAAGTATGGCGTCTCATTGTTGACTTAAGAAGAATCCCTTATCCTTTCATTTTATATCAAAATGAAGAGTTTGGTTAACTTAGCTTTATGTAATTTGCATGCCCAGATTCCCTTGTGCTTGATGGGACAAGGTGCAGAAGGCAGAGGATCCTCCCCTTGCTATTCTGATGCCCTTGGAAAGAGCTTGTTTCTCAAAGGAACATGTCAGCCCTAAGTAACTTGGAAGTTGAAGAGTTTCCTTTGTAGCATAAGCATTGAAGCTGAGATAGTTCCAGGCATTATAGACCAGA
This sequence comes from Cariama cristata, assembly GCF_000690535.1. Taxonomy (NCBI): domain Eukaryota; kingdom Metazoa; phylum Chordata; class Aves; order Cariamiformes; family Cariamidae; genus Cariama; species Cariama cristata. The sequence goes on along the minus strand of NW_009631492.1, from coordinate 39,841 downwards.
GAGAAGACAGTTGTGCAAAAGCATAAGCCTTTGTATTGATGGATTTCAGATGGCTAAATGCTCAGTGACTAACCAAAGCTGAAACTTCACTGGCAAACACCTTTGAAAAGTCTTATGTATTCTACAAGTTGTTGCCATTGGCGCATCATTCAACATGGGTAGAAAGCACCACAACAGTGTAGTTCTGCAAAACCAGAGATACCTCCTTATGATGCCGCACAGGTAAAATCTATAGTTAACCCCTCTTCTACTTAATCTTAAAATTTAGGGATTGAAGGGCACCTATCTGGACGTGTGATGCTACAGACTAAAAAGGGCTTGGTTGTATAAAGTGAGACTTAGGCACTCATGTTTTGCCAAAGACCCCCTGCTGCTTTTTCTTGCAGAAAGATGAACTGCAGAAATCCCCAAGCGTTTTATTTTGCCAAACATCTGGAAATTATTCTCTGCTCATATCCACAAATGCCTCAGTGGGACAGGAACATGCAGCTCAACCCTAAGCTCAACTGAGATCCTGAAACTTAGCATTCCTTTTTTTGGGTTCCTTAAGGAGCTTGACCTGGAAATAGGTGTGAAATAAAATGCAAGGAATGACTGCTGCTTTCCTTGCTGATATGGCTGGTGTCATTCTACGTGAGTGGCGATTTTCTTGGTTTAGAAAAATAAAATAAAGGTAAGAGCGCTCAGGGAAGACAGAGAAGGCCCAGATTCAAATTCCTTCTCTGTCTAGAAGATTGTTCTATTTTAAAAAGGTGTGACGGGCTCTTCCTGGTTCAGAGGAACTTTCCTGCTTCTCTTTCCAGTATGCATCACAGCTGTAAAGAATTCGGGAAACTTGGACAAAATAAAGGAGGGAGAGACAGGTATCATGCTGGCTGGTTCTGGCCTGTTTTCCCAAGTCACTGGCAAAAATGGAGAACAAAAACCAAAATCATGGCTTTGGGAGCAAAGAGTGATTTGTCTTTTGACGTGAGGTTTATTTTCCTTCTTATGCGCACTATTTGACTTCCCTTCTCCAAAGATTTTTTTACTTTCCGCACAGCATCTCCACTTTAGCACTGGAAGTTGAGACTGTCTCTCCCAAGATGCACAAGTTTATATGCATTTGAATTTCCCCTAGTGAAGAAGAGACTTTGATTTGCTGTGCCGCTTCCCATGGCAGAGAGCAGTCTGCCTTGCTTGGGGTTCTTTGAAAGTACGTCCAATCCCCCAGGTGAGTTCTTGGCTGTTGTCTTGACTGGATGGATAGTGGTGTCTGTGTCAGTGGTCTCCCAGGATCTGGAGGTTAAGGCCTTGCCTCAGTATTTGCTCTTCCTTTGCTCTATACAGATATATGTGAATATTCAGAATTTTGATGGTTTTAGTCTGCATCTGGATTGTGAGATCTTGTACCGTCCATACCTGTACACTGACTACGCCGGCCCTCAGGAACTTTGAGTTCACGGTCCTTTCTCTGGACAGGAAAGCAGCAAACTAACTTACTGGCACTTAAATCCTTTACTGTGCCTGATACCAGTAGCTTGTCCTTCTGTTAGGTCCGGTCGATAGTAATGTTCTGTCAAGCAGAAGTTATGGTCTCAATACTGCTACATTTTGTCTGGTTTGTTATACTGTGGTCTTAACTACTTTTGCAGGCATAGGATGTGATAAACTTCAACCAGTGTATGTGCAAACACCAGCTAAAGGGAACTCCACGTAGAGAAAATACTGTATTGCGGTGGGAAAACACCAGTTCAACTCTGTTCTGCCAGAGCGCTCTGTCAGCATACGTTAAGATTGTGCTGAAGTGCTTAAAGCAGAGGGAAACAAGGAAGGACATGGTAAGAATGCTACATGTGTTTTTACCTTATGCAAACCTTCATTTACTCTCTTCCTGGCATTATTGATTGATTTTGTAGGTAGGAATTGCTGCAGCATGCAGGGGTGCAGCTGCATCTGTATCAGCCTCTGTAAAGAAACAATTACTTGCTCTCCACAAATCGAAAAGCCCTAAACTGCCACTGGTCAAAAAACATTGATATTACTGTAGTTCAAGAACACAACTGTCAATCTAATAGTTAACACTTTCAGATGAGAACAAACCAAATGGGGGGGGACCACACCACACCACACAACAAACCACACCCACCAAACAACCCAACCCACTGAGGTATTTTGAAACCCATGAGAGCCTTACTGAGGAGGCCTGCTGGAGGGAATGTTGGTGGTTCAACTCCATATCACTTTTTTTTTTCTGTTCAGTTTCTACAAAAGGGCTGATGTGGTGACCATAATATGAGATGATTTAAAAACTCACAAAGTCATCCAGAGTCTCTTATTGAATTGTGTTGAGGGAATTTGGATTATGATGAATATGCTAACATTAAGGACTGTCAGTCATGGATCGGGACCTCTTTGTGTAAGCCACAGATGCACCCCTTTTGAGAGGAATATTGGTTGCCTTATAAGCAGGCCCCAATTAATGCAGAATATTTTTGGTTGCTAATAATAGTAGATGGAAATTAATTTTCTGCAAACTAAGTCAGGTAAATGGTGTAGTCAAACTAGTTCTTGATTGAGCTTTCTCTTGGTTTAGTTTTCAAAGATTTAGGAGTCTTAGTGGGAAGAAAAGCATTTCCACCTGTAATATCTGTTTTTATTTAATAGAGCTGTTATTTAACCTGATAATTTGAAGCGTTACAAAATGGCTCACTGTGAAAAAGCAGTGTAACTCCAGGAGACCTAGAGGGACTAGTGAAAAGATGCCTATTTTTGTAAAAAGTCATTCTGAACTTTTGACTCTGAAAGTGGGGGCTTGTTCTTGACCTTGGGATTTCTGGTCCCTGGACTGATGACGATTGAGAATATTGAAAACAGAACTATAGAAAATTACCAATTTTCACTTACTTGCAAAACTATCAGTTTTCATATTACATGAAAATTTGATCCAGTGTACAGTTTGCTCTTTCTGCCAGCCAACACTCCTATTTGTGGTGTAAATGACTGAACTTCTCCCTCTGGGCAAAATGGTAAATTTGTTCAGGCGCAAATACGTCTTTTCATGATGAAATTTTATCCCCCTTCTATCAAAAGCAGCTTTTTGTACAGAAACATGGTTTTCCAGCTTTCTAGTTGTAAGAACTGCTGTGCAGAAATGGTGGTATGGTCTTACAGGAATTGCCTACCAGCTAAGGCAATTCCCGCCATTGTTCTCTAAGCAGTATTTCTACCCCGCCACATGCCCCCGCTTAAGCTTTTCCAGGTTAGTAAGAAGTCAGTAGGACAGAATTAACAGAAGGCAAAATTACATGAATGCTTAAAAGATTAATTTACTCTGATTATTTTCTTGTTTATAGGAAATCAAATACATCCTAACACGAATATAAGGTATATAACAGGATGAAAAGCCCAAGACTGCCTGAGAAAGCACTTTGAAGGTGAAAGACAATGGTAATATCATCTTACAGTCAAAATCATGTGCAGCACAGGTAGGGTCACCAAACAGTAAATCAAGAACGTGTCATAACACTTACAAAAGTACTGCATAAATTCACATTCATAAATAACATCTTTCCTGTCCCACACAACTGAAGGAAGTATGCTTGAGCTTTCTCTTCTTTTCCCTCAGTATGTGAAACATTATGGGAATTATTTCTTATTTAGGGTTACTGAGTGTAAAGAGATGTATGTATAAATCAGTAAGTTCAAGTTCTTAGGGTTGAATTTGAATGTTTTATTAAGCTTTTTATGATGGAGGGTTCATTCTGTATGCGTAGTTTCTGATTGGTAATTGGGTTGACATAATTAAAAAAGCTTGACCCACGTTGCTTAAGAAAAAAAAAGCATTGTAGGTATTTGGCACTAAACAGCCAGTTTTAGAATTAGCAAATGAAGTGAACTGTCTACTTGCTGCTGAACGAATTTGTAGAGCTGTCTGTCTGAAATGTCCCTGCTCTCCAGAGATGAGGGCATAAGACTCTAGAAAGAGATGGAGTTAATATAACTATTCAATATGCAAGCATGATTCAGACTAGGAATTCTAACCAAAGGCAACAAAGCCAAGACCCAGGTCTCAATGGAGCTGATGAGGTACCAACGTTACCTCATAGACCTTAAATACATCAGTGTATCAAGTTGTTAGTGCCTTTTTTCTTTTCACATGACCGATAATCATTTGGAAGTGGATATATGAATTGAAAGAGAAAATCCCTAGTAGGAACCTTGATATAAGTACAGAAGAGAAGAATTTGCTTTTTTTGTCACACTTTAGTGAAGTTTCATTGTTGATATTTTGCTACAGGTTGATATTAAGGAAAATTTTTGTAGTTGGTAAACCTAGTAGATTCCAGTAAGTTGCTTATGAGATGAAACCATCTAATGCCTTGTCATACTGTCCTGTGGCACTGCTGTTTATATAGTTCGTAATACATCTCCCAAGGATTTATAAAACTTTCAGCAATGGGACTGTAACGTGTAGGTGTAGTGTTACTACCAAGAAACAGTGTGATTTGCAGGCTTTTTATTGTTTAAACACGGCCTGGGAATGGTGACGGCAGGCTACCTAGTAAAAGCTTAGAAAAGACCATTGAAAAGGTAAATAATTTGTGCAGTCCAGAAATACCCTTGCCCAGCTCTCCAGAAGGGTCTTGCCACTCTGTTAGCCCGATGTAAACCTGCATTATTACTGTTCTTGGTGACTTTTGTGGAAGGGCTGAGTAGAAGCCATGGCACTCCACAGGTACATAACAAGAAATTAGTCTCTGCATAACAATGCAGGACCGAAAGGGGATTTTTGTGGGATTAAATTCAGGTCCTTGTTATGGGAACTTGTGGCCTATAATACCATTTGTAAATCTACCAGGCTTCGTCTTTAAACTAATTAGGTTACTTGTTCTACTGGGAGGCTGCCTCAAAACCTGACTTTCTTGTGTTGAAACTGTGCTCTAATTTACCGTCCTAGCAACAGTCCATATAAATTGATATAGCTGGTAACAGCAAGTGTAGACAGCCCTCTAAAGAGTCATTTTTGTCATATGCTGTTTATATTTGAGACAAGCAGTTTCCTTGATTTCCCTTTTTTTTACTGGGTTTCTTTTGCTTTTGGGTAACATAGGGAAGCGTCTTACACATGGAAAAGTGACTTAGGTTGCCTTGTTCTTTGAACTGCGTAGTAATAACACTGTCTTTTTTATTATTTTAAAACAGTTCATCATATTTCTACAAACAATCTGAATAATCAGTCAGCTATTGCATGTTGTAGTTAACGAATAGCACAGCTGGCTCAGCTTTTATGCATCCACAGCAATTAGTTCAGACTGACTCTCTTGGATTGTTTTTGCTCTGTCTTCTGTCTGAATTGCTGGTTTGCAGCAGTGACGCACACGTTTTGTAGAAGTTTTTCTGTGACTGTATAGACACTAAATTTCCTTTTGGCTATACATTAAAGTATAATACTATTGAAATACAACCTTGTAATAATTTTACTTGCACCCTTCTGTAGGCCTGATTCTCCTGTCCTAACTTGCTGAGAAGTAAATCTTGTTTGTTTGATCCCATTTGATTGAGGAACACCACTGGATGAGGTGCTCATGCTAGCCTACCATTGCACAGTATCCTCTTTGGCTTTTCCAGTAATACAGTGTAAGGCTTTCCCGAAGTGAGTGCCAAACACCCAGTGCTTTTTAGCTCTCCTTCTTCATTGCTGTATGCTTACAACTGCTCCTGTAAGGCTGGGGAAAACTGTTGGCCCAATGTTATTGCATAGCATCTGTCTGACCTTCAAGACTACGAAGTACTTCAGCGGTTCGGTCATTTAAAAGTCAGAGGAGAGTCAGCATTTCCATTCCTGACAGTGCAGCTGTGCCACATACATCAGCGTGCCAGTAAATTGTGTTGCCATCTCTGTAGGACTCGGCCATATACTGATAGGCAGCAGATATAAATAATTATATACGTGTAATGTAAGGTGGATTCAGCTGACCTGTCTGATAATAAAAGAATTCAGTGGCAGCCGGTCTTGATTACAAATTTCACCACTTACTGAAAAAGCTAGCTTTTATTCTCCCAATTTTTCTAAGAACGTTTTCCCTTTCCTGTTATTTGCTGCTGGGAACTATATAGTTTGTAAAGCGGGTGGCTGCAGTGTATTAATTGAGGTTAATGCCAATAGAAAAAGACTTTTGGGGGGGAAGAAAGCACTTCTTCCCGTAGAGAGTTAAATTACTGATTCTTTCTTTTTTTTTTTTTTTTTTTAAATAGATGCACCATCTGTCTTTCTTCAGCATCAAGAGTAGTGCAAATAGAAATAGATTTCTAGGTATGTTAGTGAACTACGTAAAAAGCTGTGTCTTACTTTTCCCCTTGACAGGAACAGCTTTCTACTAATTTCAGAAGGGCCTTCTGTAGACACTATACTTTTGTTTCTGAACTTAGACTGGTTTCCTGGACTCACCTAGAGAAGAATTTGTTACATTCAAAAGAGATTATACATCTTGGGCTCAAAAAGCCTTTAAATTAGAGCCACCTAAGCGTAACTTAATTTATGCCGGCTTCCTCCGTCCCCCAGGCTCTTATCTTGTGACCTGATGTAGGGTACTTTTGCCCAACCATAAGTCCTAACACTGATTAGAGAAAGCAAGCAAAGGTGAAGGCAGTGCCGTTAACTGTAAATGAGTTCTTTACTGGGGCTATGTCCTCCCCACTGACACTCCTGATGGCTACATATTTTGCTGGGGTTTCTCCTCTCTGCACTATGGAAAATGATTGTGGCTGCTTTGTTTCACAGCTGCTTGTGAATGCTGTGAATGAGATGGAGAGCTGAGCAGTGGGTATCCTTCAGTGTGGCCAAGAGGAAAGCTGATGTATTCCAGCTTTTAGGGAAATAGAAAATGCAGAGGCTGCTCCTGCCACTCTCCCTGTGGGGTGGGGATGGTACAGAAGATGGGTGGAAGGGGTTTGCTCTTGGCCTGAGTAGGAGCAGCTTTGGGCTCTGCCACCAACACTTTGAGCAAGTGGCTTGAGTTGAGAGGTTTGAGCTTGGCCAGAACCTACCTCTTCCTCTCCTTTCTTCACACAGTTGACTTTTCTAGAAGTGTTTTAGACACTGTTCAACCTTCTCAATGTAAGCTGTTTATTCCCTTAGTTTTTCATGCTAGTTTTTAACGTTTTATTAGGAAGGACATGCCGCCTTTGACGAAGTAATAGTAGAACAGGCATAAAGGATGCAAAAAATCCAGTTATGATCTCCAAAAATCTCCAAGTGACGTGCTCAAAATAACTTGCGTCTCTTCGATCTTGCAGAAGTGAAACCATTAAACTAACACGACCCAATGGGAAAAATATTACAGATGCATAGCAGTCAAATTATAGACTTAAATGAGCCAAATCATAGTTAATTTTCCTTTTTATTATTAGAATTTTCTTTGGATTATCTTTGGGATTTGGGGAATCCTTTGAAGCTGAGGTGAATCATTTGATGTTTAACAGTTTATGAACATTTTCACTGTGAAATCTAATTGCCATACTCATGCTTTAGGTTTATTTTCATGTTCATGACATGAAGTTAGTTTATCATTGAAAGAACACAAAAAACCCAAACAAATGACAGGTTCTGTAATTCTAGTACTCGACTACTTTCAGTAAAGATTTTTCTTTTTTATAATTCAATTGAGATTTTGCAGATGAAAACCTTTTGCATTTTTGCCTGTATTCTGAGACAAAGACAGAGAGATATTTTGATATAACCAAGAATAGCTTCAGGGCCTGTGATAAGTGAGTTAAATGGAAACGATTCACAATCTTTGTTTTTTCAACGTAGTTCATTTCAGAATAGGGCTGGCTTTTGTCTCAAGCAATACATGTCATCAGCTTTCAGTACGCTTTGCTGTTATGTTTCTCTAGGTCAGACACTGTTTTAAGGACATGTGCCATGCAGAAAGATGAATTGGTATGTGGTTGAAGTATTTGAGAGTGAGAAGCCATCAGAAATATTTTAAAGACATCATGCTTCCTCTTGAGATAGGACAACTTGGCAGCCTCATGGGATGGACTTCCAGGGATAGGGGGAACAGCTGAATTTATTAGTGTTTAGTCCATTTATTGGCTTGCTTCCAAATCTTAGTTGGAAGGCTGCTTTTCTTCCTAAATCTTAGTGAAGCTATCTGATCAGCTGTATTGTAAGGATTTTTACTAATAGAACTTTTGGAAAGATTTTTGGTTTCTTGTGTCAAAATGTAAAGAACTGTCACCACAATGTAAAATGAAAAGTGGGCTTTTTAAAAATCACCACACAAAAATCAAATGGTTCTGAAATGAAAATGTAAGTAGACCTAGATAACAAGTACAAAAAAGCATAAATTTTGTTGCATCAGGCGTGCTGTTCTGAAGGGGAGTTGTGCATTCAGCTTTGACTATTCTTTTGTCGTAGAGGTGGTTGTGTCCTTCACAGTAATGAAGGGGCACGAACTGTAGAATGAAGGGAACAAGGGTTTCTCTTTCTTGCGTGAGTGTCTCAAATTCTCCAGCTCTCTAATTTTCAGACTTGGCGGCTGTGTTTGACCATTCTGCACACAGCTCTAACTGCTCTGCAAGAGATGTTCCTGGAGCTGACCGTTCCCCTGGCCTGGAAGCAGCTGTGCAGAAATAAAGCCATCTTTGGGTGTGCTTCTTCCTGGGCCCGCCTGAAGACATTGTTTTCCAGCATGGTCCATCTGCTTGTTACCATTCCCTGTTGGAGGCAATTTTCCTCTTAGGTGTGCTAGCATGTGCATCTAGATGAAGCTGCTTTCTAACACAAATCATTCGAAATAATCTGAACTATGTTTCTACTATAGTGGGGTTTTTTTAATTGACTGTTTTGTCAAGAAAATATTAGAGTATGATTGTATGTGGTGTCATGCTGCAGCAAAAGCAAGGGATGGGACAAGCAGCTGAGAAGGGATTTGGAGTAAAAATGTGTTTCAACGGACTGACCACCGGACGGCAAGAGCTACCACACCTGCAGGAGCGTATCTTTTAGCAGGGCTTTACTTGTACATGTTACATTTTCTTTCTCCTACATAAGTAGTAGTTAAATACTCGGTTTCCATTGAAGTCATCCTGAAAGTTGGGAGCTGGATGTTTAACTTCCATTTGTGCCTTTGAAAATCTGCTCTGTTATTTTGACACCGTGCAACAGCATTAAAGTCCAGCGGGCCCAGCTAATTTTGAGATATTTAACATAAGAAAAAAATTTATGGTGTGAAAACACTGTTAAATTTTACAAACCTGCTTTGCAATGCAAAACTCATTCATAGCAAAGAGGTTGAATCAAAGGCTCGCTACTGCCAACTAGTTATTTAATGTTCTCTAGCTAATGTTACGCTGCCAAAAATGTGCGCTCGCGTCTCTTTCTCTTTTCTCATTAGGGGGATAAGCTGATAAATTATTTTTCTGCTTGAGTTGTTTGATTTGCACTAAATTTTCTTTTGTGAAACTAAATGTCTGCTCTCTCCCTTCATCAGCAAATTTGGAAAAATGGCATATCATCTCTTTGCTGCTGAATCTAGAAGTAAATACATTTTTAATTGGGTTTTGTCACACTTGTCAAACAAAAGATATTAAAAAAAAAATTGTTAATGTATGAGAATCCAGAAACCAAAATGAATGTGTGACTCCTTGTCTCTGCAAGGCTTTGAATATAGTGGTACAAAATAAGATGGCTGTTACATTGCTTGCCAAAGATTTGAGAGATTTACCTTCAGTTCACTGCTGTTGTAAACCATTACAGGTCCTGTGAGGTTGCTGGCAAGTAGTTTTATCTTTGACTGTCATCTGTAAAAAGGCTTTTCTTAACTCAAACAAGTGTCAGGGCCACAAATGCACTGGAATACAGCTGCAGTTCAAAGCTGTTCAAATATCAGGGTAAAGCAGGTAGTTTAAAAACCCAACACAGAGCACCCCACAATACGACCCCCCCGCAAACTCTGTGTGACTTTCTGTATACCATTACTAAAAGAGTGGCATTCTGTCCATTTAACTCGGTGGGAAACTTGCTGTTGATGTGAGTGCAGGTAGGATCCCCTGGGTAATTCTTCAGTTTGATCATAATGTAAATTCACACAAAATATTTGCATCTCCTTGTTGCAATATCAGAAAAGAAGCATTTTTTTAGTACAGATTTATTTTTTGGGTACAGCAGCTGGTAGCTATCCCATCTGGAGCTATGATTTCACCACCTCTTGCAAACAAAGCGTGTTTCAGTCTGGTTCAGAGGCTGAGAAGGAAAACCCGGGATGTTAGTGTTCTGATTTAGTAAATAGTGCTATCTTTCTGTTTCAGTGCTAAATTGTGCTTCCCTCAAAATGGACTGAATGTTTGTTGGATTAAATACCACTGGAGACACGGTTTCCTGATGGTATGTATTCCCACACAATCACTTGTTGCACTGAGCTCTTGCTGGGCTCCGTGGCCGAGAGGTACCCTGCAGGCACTGTGGGGAAGCTTCCCAACCGAGCTGTTCGGTGCAAGGATTCGAGAAACCCTTGCTGACCAAATTCCCGGCTTTCATTATCCCTGCACACTGGGTTTGTCCTCGGACTCTTCCATCCAGGTGCTGACTGGCCCCTATGCTAAGCTTATAGCCTCTCCGGAGGCCGCGGGTGAGAAGAATACCTCTGTAAGGCCTATCTGTTTCCAGGCTTCTCGTGCAGTATTGGAGTGGCAACAGGGCACAGCAGTTGCAATGGTTGTAAACAAGGGCAGACCACCCGGGGGAAGATAGGAGAAATCTCGGTTTTCATCAAAACAGGTAGAGATCTCTCACATACGCCTAGTGCAGAGGCAGCTTGCACTACCGTTCAGAAGTAATACCACAGTTCAGCTGAAGCAAACCTGAATTTATTGAAATAGAGCCGTTTCCACAAATATGAAGCATCTGTATTTGTTTTGTGGAGAAGTAAAGCCAGCAGGAGATCCCTTTGGGCTCAGAGTCAAGGTCTGAGACCTTCAAACTGAGGCCTCATGACAATGCATTTCTAAAAACATGTAAATAATCAGTCTGTCAGATTTTTGGCAGAGCTTTTTCTTGTGTCTCCATAGTGATCCTGACAGTCTTAGTGCATGGAACTGGTCAGTCAGAGCAGAAATGGAGGCATTAAACTATTGTACCCCAAGATATCTCAAATCTCTAGTAGCTGTGTTCTTATTGACTAAATTAAGCAGAAAACAGGCTACGGGAATAAATGTCTCTAAAGCCATCCTGCAAAATGGAACTAAGAGAGGGAGAGTTGGGGGGTTTGGTGCTGGTTAAAGAATTTGAAAGCAGAAGCTTGCAAAGCTGTATTAGAAGCTTGGATTTAGCAGATATATTTCAGCAAATAGATGTGTGAGTCCTCTAAATGCTAGAATTTCATTAGGGACAGGGAAGAAAAGAGACTACTTAATGCTGGATTTCTGTGGACAGGGAGATGCCTTCAGATCTCAGCTGACTTCACACATTGCAGTGATCCAGTGGCAGACTAAATATCAGGTTATGATCTAACTCCCAGACCTAGTGAAGGCAAGAGTAGGGTTTTTTTGGTTGGTTTCACTGGGTTTTGGATTTGCCCCTGTTTTATGGCTTCTGAACAGTTTATTTACACAATATGTTTGACCTTATGCTATGTAGAATTTGTAAATCATGTTCCTAAGAGTCCTTGGCCTCCAATGTGGATATTCTGTTGAGGTTCATTGTAGTGCAAAAGGAAAAAACCCCACCAGTTACAGACATTTAGATGGTAAGTTAGCTTTTATGTGAAACATTCACTGTATATCATGGGCAACCTTAAAGGCCATATACACACCACCGGCTTTCTGTGCCTTTCTCAGGCCTCAAAACTACGATGTCATGATGGTGATTCAGGTGGCCTTTGCCCAAGCCTGCTGAATTCTTTCTCTTTAAGGGCATTAAAAAGCAATCGCAGCACCCAGGGGAGGAACTTGTGTTGAGTGGCCTGAGTACAATCCTAAATCATTATTAAAAGCCTCCTGGCAGCGTGGCAGAGACTTGAGGTCTTGATCTCTTGTTCGCAAGTCTCCATATCCAACATCCTGAGCCATCTTCTCAGCTGGAGCTACACAGGCTTTTTAATAGAGAAAAACAATAGAAAATACTCAAAGTGGTTAAAAATGTTTAGCTGCTTTCAGAGATAGCTGAGCTTCCATGTGCATAGTTGCCATCTTTAACCATGGTCCTGCAGGCCTCCAAATACGGCTGTCTGGTCAGGACGGGTTGATCAGTGCTTGCATATAGACTTGCCTCCACGTTATGAGGTTCTGTGTAAGTTCTGGTCTTAAGGAAGCTTGTAGAAGTCGAGGTGACTTGTAGGGCTAAGCAATTGGCAAACTTGGCTCAGTAAAACGACTGCATCCTCACCTACACTTGTATCAGCATGGATGTGTAGATGTACTGACTAAAAACACTGAAAGTGTAACCAGAGAAGAGAGGACACAAATCTTGTATATGCAAAAGAGACAAATTCCCTTGGGGTCCTTACAGGTGACTTGTCAGAGTTTAACTGCCATCTTCTTCCTCCGCAGCTTCGTGACAACCTTTCCCTTGCAGTGGTTGTGTCAACATCTAACAAGCTGGTGAATGAATCAAAAGGACTCTGTACAGTGGATATTATACGGTCTATGCAGCAGGCAGTAAGTGCCCATTTAACCACTCTTCAGAAAGCTTAAATAAGTCTAAAAATAATTTTCAGAGGAGCTGCAGTAAAATCGTTCTCAAGTCAGAGCTGTTGTATTTGCCGTCCCAAGGTTCTCCTGCTGCAGCTCAGATACTCCGCTTGCTCGGGGAAGAAATAAGAGTGAGGGCAGTCGAGAAGCCAAGATAAAGATGAAGAAATGTGCCTATCAGATGGTGTCCTTCTGGTGACCTACGCAGTGCCTGGCATTGTTTTCTCACCATTATTCCAGCTTATAGCATCTGTTTCTCTGAGCTGGTGCTCCTTCCTGGATGATGACTAATGAAATAATATTCTGAGTAGTGCCAGCATATGGCTCAGTGATGCTGTCTTTGTGCTAGAACCCATCATCTGGGCCAGGAACTGCTCAAAAGGAGCTACAAATAGAACAAGGCATTTCCTAGCAGTGTGAGTAGTACTTGTGTAACTGTATCCCTGATAAGCTGCTGTCAACATACTCCCCGTTCTGAGTTGTGATTTAAACTGACAGAAGCATCTAAATTTGTAATGAAGAATTACTGCCTTCCATTCACTTTACTACATAACTGTGTCCCATCTGTCTGCCTGCCTCCCAACTGTAAGGCCAGCACAATCCCTAGATTGTTTCCATGCATGCTAATTCTTAAGGACAAAAATTCACACTGTTAAAGACAGCTAACATGAAATTCAGGCATGCACAGCACAAAGCATCTTCCAGGTGAGGCTCAGATACTTGTGGCATTTGGAAATCTTTTGTTTCCCCCCAGCTGAGAACTGAGTAAGTGGGTGAAAATACTGAGCTACTCCATCAATTCAATTCTTGCATTTGTTTGCTGTATCTCAGAAATAGACTTGTGGAGTTTATTGCTAGTCTTACTTTTTGTTTGCAAATGCCATCTGTACAGAAGCAGCTAGTTTGAAAATGCAGAAAATAAAACATGCTTTAAAAAGAAGTTCAGAAATCATTGCAGAGAGAACTACAAGAATTTTATTTTGTAAACTGCATGTTTTATTGTAAAATGCAGCCAAGTATTGATTATGGCCTTAAATCCAAAGGACAGAGAACCTAAGTCAGGTACAGGACATTAATAGGTATGTTACCAAGTAAATGGAACAACCAGTGTTTGGGGAGGGAGGGCATTTTCCTGTTAATTCACTAAGTGTCCTTTAAGCAATGTTAGACTCATCTCTTCCATTCTCTTGGCTTTCTGTTTTGCCAAGTGTCTCCTTGGTGTAGCCTTGGAAGACAACGTAAGGCAGAAATAGCTGTAGGGTTTGCATCAAATCCCTTTGTACTCTTGACACCTTTTGTTTAAAATTTGTGTTGTAGTGTTTGGCAGATATGACAGTCTGCCCCCAGGGGACATAATAATGTGTGCTGTACTTAAAGGTAAATGTATCTGCTGTCTGTGCCGTTTATAACAAGTTAGCGTGAGAGCGTCAGATGGTGCTAGTGCGGGCAGTTTCAAGTTGTTTAATAGTATGACTTGTGTTGTAAGAAATTGTCCTGCTGGGACATCCCAGTGAATCTCCTCCGCTGGAGCTGCTCACCTGGAGACGTGTTTAACCTGGTTTTCAGCTCTCCCTTGATGTGTACGAACAGGTAGATACCGCAAAGAGATCCAATATCCATGGACTGTCCATTCTCTGTAGGCACCAACTGGCTTCTGATCACAAAATGGGAACCTCTGCTAAAATTGTTGTGGTATAGATCTTTCCATTGTAGCCTTTTTAACGTGTGTATAGGTGTTCAGTCTTGTGAAGGTATACGGTATAGGTTGGTTCCCTTATGCAAAGATTTGTGAGGAAGCAGTGCTCCTTCGAAAGAGAGCTATGTGGACAGTTTGTTCTCTGGTCTCGTAATTAGTCCTTTCTTCAGGCAGCTTTGCTTTCTGGGAGGTGTTTGTGGTTGCCAAGCAGAGATTTTATGGAAGATCCGATATATCCTGATGCACTGAACCACAATCACTTAAAATTGAAAGATAACACACTAGAGGTTTTATTTAACTGAATGCAATTTGAAGCATAATCCAAAACTGATTTGAGCCAAGTTTTAGGCTGGTGGCATAGACTGAAGCATCAAGGTCAAGAGCAGAGTGGGTCCGTTAAGGGGCTGTGAAAACTTGCAAATGGCTTTTTCCCTGCTGATAACACAGATGGTGCTACTTTAAAACTATTCTGTTTGACAATGCTGCAGTGGATGGTGATAAAAGAGGATTATGCTAGAACTAAAGGCATATGTTATCTAATTAACATAATATACATATATTATTCTCTGGATTTCCAGTGATTGGGAAGTGTGGCACCATTTTCGATCTCTTTTTATGTTAAATCAACTGTAGCTATCTTACTCTTTAGAATGATCCACATTCGTTTTCACTTGCAAAGCTTATGCATCATCTTAGCCTAGAAAAATGCACTTGTACAGAGAGAAAACTCCTTCTGAACTGACTGGGAGTTTTATCTGTGGAATGACAGTGCATAGTGCGGAGAGCATGGTTGCAGGGAAGGTATCAGAATGTTTCATTTCTGTGTGCAGTCTTTCATGAAAATGTATTCTGGATAATGTCTTTGCTTAGGTTTAAAGCTGGAGCTTAGAATGGGCTTTCAGAAAAGGACTGAAAATTTGCAGCCTGTGTTGCATTCTCTGTATCTCAAAGTCTTTTAACTTGTCTGTACCAGCATGTAGCCATAACTTAGGCTTAACTTTACCTCTGGTATTAGCTGGCTTTTTATTGTTGTGGTTGCAGTTTCACAGCATAGAGATACATGACACAGGATTCTGGGTAGATTGTGTGCAGAGTTCTGTCCTAGGATGAATAGATGGTGTCATGATAGGTCCTACCTTAGATTTAGGTCTGGAGTTTGTCAGGGCTGGGGTTTTTTTTCTGCAAAAGCATTTTTAAGAACTTCAGTTTTACTGGATTATGCTCTTCTCTAAATTTAGGGGGTGCTGCCAGGTCTACATAGAATTTTGGGGAGGTATTTGTTGTCTGGGCAATTGTTAAGTCTACTGTAAGGGTTGGGGTTTAGGAAAAAAGGGTAGAATCTCCTAGGTTGCAGTTGAATCTTCTGTGTTCCTCTGTTGTAGAATAACCCAGGGTATTAAGCTTATGCTTTGCGTCATAGTTTCACTGTAGATATTGGTACTCTGGGAATGGGATTTGGGTTAGGGCTTGGCTTTTCAAAATGAAGGAACAGTTAGTCCAGCCTTAGATGGACTTGGAGTGCCGGGATGAGGGCTGATGTCAGCACAGTTCAGCTTCAATGAAAGGCATGGCTGTGTGCTTTTGTTTCCAACTGAGGCTGATAGAAAGTTAGTTTCAGAAAAGGACTGAAAACTCCTGCTACTTTTGCCTCAGTTCTATTTGGTTCAGAGATTAAGAGCAACAGCCGGAGTCAGCGGGGTCCCTGTCCTTGTTTTCCTTCAGTATTGGTGACCTGGTGGGACAGGTGCACCGGACCCCTTAACCAAACTGGCAACAGTCTGGTACAGGCTCCAAAAGAGGTAAAGGCCTGAGCTGTAGCCGGGCCGAGAACTCCTCTAGTTTCAATCTGTCCTCTGAAAACCCACAAAGGAGCAGAATGACACAGTGAGCATCGATGCACATGAGCTTGGAACACCCATCATGCGATTAACACGTGAATAGCGGGTGACTTTTCCAAGACTCATTTATCAAGGAATGAAGAAAGTTGTGGGTACAAGGAGTCTCATGCATCCCTTTCCCATCGCATGTAATTTGACTATGAGCCAAGCACTTTATTCCATGAATACGACAGCCTAAGCGAGCCTTCTCTGAGCTCTCCCCGCTAGGCAGCCTGGCTGCATGGCGGCGATCTCCCCTCGAGCGGGGACGCTTCTCAAGGCTGCTCCTTGAGGCAGAGAGACATTTCACCAACGGCAGATCTGTGGTAAGTGACTGATTGCATGCTGAATTAATAGCAATGAAACATTACTAATCCATGTAGCTACTCAATTATTATAAACTTTTAACAGATAATTCCATTAGTCATAAACCGTTGTACAAGTCTGAGACTAAGATTGGACCTAGCCCCACCTAGGCTGCATAAGGAGTTTAGAAAGCAAGGGGGTCCACTCTGAACCTTGTAACTCAGTGGGAGGGTCTTCCTTACCCTTTGTGTCTCTGGTCTCTGTGTGAATCATTCTAACTCAATTCTAATTCAATTTTCCTTTGTATGTTCCTTCCATGCAGTAATTAATAAGGTGAACCTTACCATCGAACTTTGTTAAGTTGCACTTTTACAACATCATATTAAAACCACTTTTGCTAATAGCTTTGATGGTGAGTCTTTACTTGATTTAAATCATCCATCTGGGAGAAATTGGCATAGTTGGCAGGATCCTAAATTAGGGTTCGTGACACATGGCTTTATCAGTGGCTGGTGTTAGTTTTGAGTAAGGGTTAGGAATTTAAGGCAGAAGTGTCTGTAAGGATTAAGATTTTGCTTTATCTCATATGATCTATGCAGACTAGGATGGGATCTCTGGTCTCCATTGGTTGATGACGTAACATTGAGTTTAAGCATTAAACTGCACATTAAAGAACTCTGAAAACCAGCTACTTCGTTGCTAGGCCCTGCTTACAAGGTAAGTGGGGAGTGATACAGCAATACTTCTTTGTAGTGCATGAACTGTATGCTCTCTCTATGGGATGTTTTTACTTCTCCTTTTTTTTCATTGCAGCTGACAAATGGGAAACATGTCGTGACCCCAGAAAGGATTAAAATCAAACCCTTAAAGGGTTTCATTTTCTTGCCTTCAAAACTTGCCAGCGGATATGTTCGATTGCCAGAGACATCTCCTCTGGGACACTCTTGCTCCAGGTGCCCCTCTGTAAGTCTTCCTCAGTCACTGGTAGAGAGGGAAGTGTCTGTGCAATCAAAGCATAAGGCTCACTTGAGCAGCTGGATTTAAAAAAAAAAAAAAAGCATTTATCTTCAAGCAATATCCTTATATTTAGGTATGTACAGAGACACTGCTTTCAGCAACACTAATGGTAAACTGTATAAATGCGTGTTTCATGGGCCTGAATAACAGTTACATCAGGGAAGTGATGATAAGCACTTGTCTAAACAGAGGCAGATAATCTTTTAATCTGACAAATAATTGGAAAAGAGTGTGTGTTAATAGTAATTAACAAGTGGTATCTCGGAAAGCATGGGAGTTTGTTGTATAGAGCCACTGACTAATGTCTGGATGTTTGTGCTCATTTTGCTGTAGAACTGACTGATGCAGTCAAGCTGACAGTATTTTGCTGATAGCAAATCAAGAGAAAATGAAATAGTCCTTGTTGGATATTGTTCATTATGCTGGAGGAATTCTCCTGCTTTCTGCTGGTTTTAGCCTGGCTTCTGAAGGAAAAAAGACTAATGAATTCCCATTATCCTTGACAGTGTCTGTCCTGTGTCTCTCAAATTACCTCTACCAATCTGTTTCTCTCCCTGTTGGCTAATTTCAGTCAAATTTGTCTGAGGCAACAGTAAAAATTATGGTGAAACAAATTACTTCAAAATAGATGGTGTTTGAGCAAAGAATCTCAATGAAGTGCCCTTATAGAGGGGAACACCACAGCTTGAGTTTGCACATTACTAGGCATCAGAGAAGCCACCAGGGAGTGAGATCTCAGCCAAAGCTTCAGTTAAAGCTCTCAGTCAGTCGTGGGAGATGAACATATAGGAAAGCAAGCTTCGTTAGCTCTGCTGCTGACAAATCTGGCAGCACTGTGAATTGCGACTGGATGTTTAGATGTCTCTATAGGTTACTTAGGGCCATACGACTTAATACTCCAGTAGCTATCCCATGGAGCTGAATGCTGCAGTAATTAAATGCACAAGTAAGACAGTGCTGTTGGCATAATCACAACAAATGTCTGTCACGCGAAGAAACTTTGTTTTCCAAGTTTGTAGTTTATTGGCTTTAATGCTAACTTGATTCCCTAACTGCTTTTTGAGCACTGAGTGAGAAAAGCAGTGTCTTGAGACTATCAAGGAGTTGCTTTTTTTTTGTCTGTCATTCTTCACCTCCCCCCAAGCCCCCTGAATTTCTGCCTATCTTCATTGCATTAGACTAGGGGATATTTTCTTAAATGTTCATCAGGTTTAACAATGATTACTCTTGAGTAACAGCTAAAATAATGCAGAAAACCCTTCTTCTGCAAAAATCTGCAAACAAATGACAAGTACAGCTTTTTGCTTCAGTTCCCACAGTTGCAAATGAGAAAGATTTTGCAAAGTCATGGAAACAAAATAGCCGTGCTAATCTGAAAACAGCAGCCCTGCATATGTGTTCAAGGAGGAAAGAGGAGAAAAGAAGAAACCTGACCCCCCTGAACGGCTGAGTCTGTCACGTATCAGTCTTGGACTGGAAATTAAGCACTTCTGCTCCTCTTTCCTTTTAAGACTGACAGATGAGGTAACGTTCCATCAAAAATAGTCTGCCTTAGTGTCGGAAAGGCAGCTGTGCTATCATTTGACAGGAGCAGTTCAAACACATTTGTTTGCATGTGCTTATGCATGTGAAGAATATTCCAGAATCAGGCTTGCTATTAAGAAAATCACATTGTATAGAAACAGTACCCCAGTAATCCTCCTGACAGAAATACATACTTTCAGTTCTTTTGGGTCTGATGTACGAGTTTAACTAGTTTTATCTCCAAGAATCCTCCTCTCAGTTGCATGAGGGAGAGACAAATTTGTCCTCTGATCTCCTCAATGATAGCAAATTATGGATTGCTTAATAGTTATCAAGGTTACCAGCTGGATTCTTCAAAACATTAGGCAAACTTTCAATGTACATCTCCTGTTAGTCCTTTCACACCATAGAAAGGTACATATGAATAAAATCAGTAGTACCTAATGAACATGCAAATAGTGTTGTAAGAACAAGTTCATCATGGCTACTGTTGTCCTAAGAGGGATTCTGATTTCTCTTTTCTGATTCTCCATGCAACTTATGTGTAAGTTCTCATAACCTCACTGGAGTTATGCTAAAATGAAGGTGAGAATGTATTCTACTCACCTATAAATCATGGTCAGCAAGTTTATATATACCAGCTGTACTAAGATGTGGACTCGGCTCTCTACTTTTATATGCAGATAACTGGTGAAAAAGTAAACATTAAAACTTCCCTTGTGAAAGAGGCATTTCTAAAAATATATAGTAAGACAGGACTCAAACCAGGGAATAAGTGGTATTTTATCTTTCTGCAGCTGGTATTATAATTTGTACTGCGGCAATGATTGAGGTCCCATCTAGTTGATCACTGAAGGAATAAACCGAAAGCCTGTCTCCTGAAGAGCTCAGTTCTGCGATTTTTTTGTAACTGTCTTTCCACTTGCTTCTTAAACAGTTTTTAAAATTTTTCAAAAGATAATGAGAGACTTTGTCTCATAGATGAAATATGTTTTTAATGGGGGAAATACTAATGCTGACTAACATTTTTAAATTTCCCTTTATATCACAAAAAAGAAATAGTGTAACGTGTCTTCAAGTTGAAAAATATTACATCTTTATACCTCTTTACATCCCTGTAAAGTATCCCTATTGCACATGAGAATGCTAAGCAGAGAAAAACTGAAAGTGTGCAACAGGAGAAGTGCTTGCTCCTTGGAAAGTTCCGGTGTCAGTGTTGGAATAGACTTGGAGATGAAATCTGGGCACTATTGCAGATATCAGAGAGATGCTTTGTCATGCAGTGTAACATCCGTAGACTGGCTAGTCTGATGCACCTTGGAATTTCTGTGTTTCATTTTCAGCAAATCTGCTTTGCTCCAATGTTGTCAGACAACTTGTGCTGTCAGATGACATCACAGAAAAGCAGAACATAGAAAATAATGTCATACATGATGTCACATAATATCCTTGTTGCTTTTTCCCTTGTCTTAGAAAGTGACTTTGCCTCTGCATCAAACTGAAGTGTTTGCATCTCCTATTCCCCTTTAAGAAATTGTTGTGGTTTAACCCCAGCCAGCAACTAAGTACCATGCAGCTGCTCCCCACCAGTGGGATGGGGAGGAGAATTGGAAAAAGGTAAAACCCATGGGTTGGGTGAGATAAGAACAGTTTAATTGAAATAATATTTTATAATAACAATGATTGTAATGAAAAGAGAGAGAGGAATAAAACCCAAGAAAGACAAGCGAGGCACAACACAATTGCTCACCACCCGCTGACCGATGCCCAGTCCCCAAGCAGCGATTGGCACCTCCTGGCCAACTCCCCCCAGTTTCTATACTGGGCATGACACTCTATGGTATGGAATATCCCTTTGACCAGTTTGGGTCAGCTCTCCTGGCTGTGCGCCCTCCCAGCTCCTTGTGTACCTCCTCACTGGCAGAGCATGGGAAACTGCAAAGTCCTTGACTTGCTGTGAACACTACTTAGCAACAACCAAATCATCAGTGTGTTATCAACATTATTCTCATACTAAATCCAAAAAACACAGCACTGTACTAGCTACTAGGAAGAAAATTAATTCTCTCCCAGCTGAAACCTGGACAGAAATAAATAGGTCAGTTGCCTGCAACAGGCTGGAAAGAGCCAGCTATGTTCATGGAATTGCCACCGACTTGTGATTACTTAGAAAATGTGGTTATTTACCAGGTAATTGTGTGTTTCTCCACCATAATCTTCCTGTGGTGATCTTGTTCAGCAATAGTCTGTTGAAAACGTGCCTGGTACAGCATAAGGAGAGGCACTGAAAACAAGATTCCCTGCCTAGCGTTTCAGTCGTTCCCGGTTTTCCTTAAGGTCACCTTCAGCTGCCTCCCTCTTCATGCTTCACTTGCTCCCTGTTCTGTTTCAGTGCTCTGTGCAATAACAGGTTGCAGAATTCATTTTCTTAAATTGGCATCTTTAAAAAGCCCCACTTGGAAAAACTAAACACTTGGATCATGTGTATCCACTCTGCATGCTTTGTATAATAATTTTGGTTTTCCTCTTGTGGACATTCAAGAACTAAAGCAGTGTACTGTGCGCTGAGAATCCAAGAAACAGCAGCAGCAACTTCTTGTTTTGAAAGCTGTTCAGCAATAGCTACTTCACTCAGGAGCTTTCTTTTATGATACCCTCAGAGCACTGCCCAATTTTTTGAAATGGTACTTAAAACTTGATGATCAAATGCGTTCAATGTGTCCCTCATATCTGGAAAAGGGAGATCTATGAACAGAGCCAAACTATGCGATATAAGTGGCTGAGTAATGCCTACAAGTTGCCTCGGAGGAAGCATGCGTAAGTCTAGTTGAAGTCAGCTGCTTTCATGATTACACTTTCTTTTAAAATTGTGCTTATTTAGTGAATGTATAATCTGTAATACTTAATACCTTAATTTCTTTCCTAAATGTTTTGGGGGTAAATAGTGAAAGGAATAGGGAAATAAGTGTGTCAAGACTTTTGGTATTTGTGAAAACTGCAGGGTTTATATACATTTCTTTTTGGACGGTTGGACAGCTGCTGTATATGGCTCCCAGCTGAAGAACCTTTTGATGATCAGCCCAAGAGAGCATGCCTATACCCCAACTTGCCTCACATACGTGTGGTTTAGACAAATGCTGATGCATAAATACATGTTATAGCTTAGGTCTGGCGCTTGTGAACTAGGTATTAGAAGTGCATGATATCCTTTCCATTTATCCCCTGTGTGAGAGGATTGGGTAAAACACAGTCGTGTCTGCCCGTGGAAGTCTATCACGTAACTTGCGATGTCTTCTAGTGGCATCACATTGCTGCTGAGGTCTGCTAAGATGGCACTGAGCTGCTCCTGGGACAGGCTTGTTTTCAGCTAAGGCCAGGATATGTAGTTAACCAAGCTAGAGACTTCTAGTGAAGTGATTGCTCAAAATTTGCAGTCAGGAAATACTTCAGACTATTGCTTCATCTCTGGTCTGGTTGTCAGGTGGATATTGCAGAGATATAGCCTTACTTTCTCTCTTACCAATTTCCTCAGAAAAACATGTATCTCTGGCTTCTGTGAAGAATTTTGTTTAATGATGTATAGGAAATTTGTAACTATAATAACAATAATAAAGGCACTTAACTGTTAATATTTACTAAAGTATTCACCAACGATGACATTTTCAAAATACACAGCAACCTCATACACCTTTGTGTGCTTTACATGTAGAAACCACGTTTAGAGAGACAGATTTGAACGTGGCAGTAAGTGCCTGAAGTCAGCCATCAGCTTTGTGATTTACCTTATTTGCAAATATGATACTAAATTTAGAGTTATTCTGAAACAATAGGTACTCTGAGATATTTATAGTAGACCTACCTAAATGGTTTTCTGCTTGCTTACACGGGTACTATGTCTCTGAAACTTTTGCTGTCTTGTTTTGGGACTATGTATTTATCCCCTCTGCACAAGGTTTTCATGTCATTACTATATATACCTCAATGTTGTGGGGTTTTGGTCAAAGCTCTACAGTACTTCAGATGGCTCGCACCAGGTTAAAGAAATTATAGGAGGGCAAGAAAAAAAACCCAACAACTGTATTTGGGTAACCATGCTGCTATTTGTTTAGCCTATCTTTGCCAGCATAAGCTGAGCAATCAGTGAGATTATAGCTGCAGTACTCATGCTGGTAACACCAAAAAAGGAGAGTGACGGAGTTTTACAGAAGGAGGCACTTCGTCAGTGTCCATATAGGGAGCTTAACTTCAGTGGTACCTGTTCCAGAAAATGAAAACACTGATGTCTTCCGAGTCACATGTTACATCATAAAAAGTACTTCTCTGAAGTGGAAATCAGATTCAAGTGTTGGCATGACAGTATGTGACAATTTCATACAGTCAGAGAATATAAAAATGGTCCAAGGCAGTGGCAGAGACTGAATGGCAGGCCGTTGGGTGCTCCAGGACTCCCAGAAGTGACAATAACCGGTACCCTGTCACAAGCAATGCAATAGTCTGGTAGTGCTTCAGGTCTCATGATGAAGCAGCACCTCCCAACAAGCAACAGAGATAGGAACACTGTAGAAAGCTTCTCTCCTTGCCACTTTTTTTTTAACAGATGAGAGGGATTTCTCATCTGGCTCAGGTATTGTCTCAGAGTCTGCTAACTAGGGATTTTGAGAAGACATAATGAAGAGAGTTCTGGTTCAGCTGTGGCATTCTTTGGACTCACTTCAAGACGCGATGTTTTTGGGAAACAGAACATCAGGCCTTTTGGAGACCTAGATGATATGGTCTATCTCAGTTGAAAGTTGAGAACTGGCACCACGGATTTGTTGCCACTAGACCTATCTTTTGATTGATTGATTGATTTAACTAGGCTTTCTTGTCTGGCATGTATTAACATTTTTTCTGAACCTGGTAAAACTGGAAACAACAATTTAAGCACCCACTGCAAGTTCTCCAGAGCTTTAATTTCAAGGCATCTTACCTTCCTAAGATACTTAAAGGGACCTAAACCCATTTATATAGCTTGTTTAAAGTTAGCTTAGATTTTCCTGTGCTACACACTTACCTGCATTATAAATTTAACTAAAGTTGTGGACTCCTCTAGGTTTGCCATGCTTCCTGACCTCTAAGAATTTGCATTATGATTCCTTGCCCAAACCGTGCGCTCATATATTTTCTTTTTTTTATGTTGTAGTTCTGTCTCTGGGCAGACACTGTAGCAAGATGCCAATGGGATATGAAGCGAGAACTGTCCTGCCGGAGCGTACAAAGACCGCTGTGCAGCACTGGCTGTGCTGGGCTGCTGACGGGGAATGTCTGCTCAAAGGCTGTAGGACGAGCTCCAGAGTCTCTGACCCCCATCACAGCCAAAACCCAGTAGAGCTGGACAAACGCCTCAGCTGACAATTACGTGTAAGCTGTTCAGTGAACTTTTTCTGTTGCTGTTCTTGCATTTGCCTCTTATAAAGGTTTGAGAGATAGACTCAATGCTAGCTGGGTACGCTGCGTTTAAGATAAATGCGTGTTTAACTACCTCATTGAACAAGAGTGATGTTACTGACAAATATTTCATAGAATCATAGAATCGTTATGGTTGGAAGAGTCTTCAAAGATCATCGAGTCCAACCGTCTACCCAATGCCACCATGCCCACTAAACCATGTCTCAAAGTGCCACATCTAAATGTTTTTTGAACACCTCCAAGGATGGTGAGTCTACCGCCTCTCTAGGGAGCCTGTTCCAATGCCTAACAACTCTTACAGTGAAGAAATTCTTCTTAATATCCAACCTGAATCTCCCCTGGCACAACTTGAGGCCATTTCCTCTTGTCCTAATGCTAGTTACCAGGGAGAAGTGACGGACCTTGACCTGGCTATACCCTCCTTTCAGGTCGTTGTAGAGGGTGATCAGGTCTCCCCTCAGCCTCCTTTTCTCCAGACTAAACACCTCCAGCCACTCCCCATCAGACTTGTGCTCCAGGCCCTTCACCAGCTTTATTGCCCTTCGTTGGACACCCTCCAGCAGCTCAATGTCCTTCTTGTAGTGAGGGGCCCAAAACTGAACACACCACTCGAGGTGCAGCCTCACCAGCACTGAGTGACTATTGCAAAATATCAATTGTAAATCAATTTGCAAAATAGTACATATTAGGGAATACTGTGATAAACTGACATCTTAATGTATACATGTTTGAATCCTAAAGCTGTTTAGTCACTTACAGGAGAAAGGTGTCCAGAATGAATTGCTCATTAAAGATTTAGAGACTTTGAAGTTCCAGACTCCTGTACCTCAACACCAGAGCGTTTCTCTGACAAAAGGCAGGAACAAGGCAGGTAAAGTGAACAACAGAGAACACTGCATAGTAGTTCTGGAAGACGAACAGCAGGAGAAATGCCAGAAATATCAAAAAATAATTTGCCACCAGACAGCTCTTAAAACAAGCATACGTTGGGGTGAGATGCTGACCTTATTAAAACTATCAGGAGTGTTTCTGTTGGCATTATTAGCATAGTTTTGCCTGATAAAATGAGGATTAGTGCATGGGGTGGGTTGCATTCAACTGATATTCCCTTTATTTCTCAGGTTCCTCTAAGGCCTCGGCAGCCTCGCTGGGAGAACTGGGGAAGGAACAGTGGTGAACTCGGAAGTGTGTGAATTCTTAAAGTGCATCACTCAGCCAAGGTGCTGGTGCTCGGACTGTTTGTAGCACT
This sequence comes from Cariama cristata, assembly GCF_000690535.1. Lineage (NCBI taxonomy): Eukaryota > Metazoa > Chordata > Aves > Cariamiformes > Cariamidae > Cariama > Cariama cristata. The sequence continues at coordinate 14,049 of NW_009631492.1, read as the reverse complement.
GCTGTGGAAGTATCTCCTTATATATAGTCATACTGCAATCTCTCCGTGAGGTTCTGTGATTCCTGAAGTGTACCAGGGCTTAAGTCAGTGAATCTCTGTAGAGAACTGGAAACCTGACTTGACTCTCTAAGAGTGCTTTGTGACATTCCTTACATAAACTCAATGCAAACCAAAACACTAAATCTACATCTTGAAATAATTTTCACATATCTAGAACTAGAGTTTAAATTATTTTTAAATTATCAATTGAATAGATATTACTTAATATATTTTATTGTAATGATAATAAAAAAGTCCTTCAATTACCAAATTAGTATTTCCAAAGTAAAATCTGGGGAGTTCTAAGTAAAAAGTGAAGTGCTGCCTGCAGACAATAGTTTAATAGTGGAAATGCTATTTAATTTTATTATTATTCAAATTTATGTTTGGTTTTCTCAATTAGCATATGAATACTATAAATCACTTATATGGAAAAAGCCTTATCCTGGAATATTTCTAATGATTATAGGTATCTAGGTAAGGCAAAATCTTGGCTAACATAGAGCAGTGAATACAAACTGGGCAGAACAGGGTTATGGTACCATGAAAGTAGTTTGTTTTCTCCAATTTAGTTTCTGTACAAGAATTTGTGGACCCTTATGTAGGGATCAGAATCGTTCCTCCTTTAATATGTTCATGTAAATGAGTAACCATTTTCTTTTATGTGTATGTATTCCTTTGGAGCTGGTTTGCCTACCCATTCTTTAACAGAAGCCTTTTTTTTAAGTATCAGTTCAAGCTGCTCTTTGGCATCTTTGAAAATTGCTGCTGAAACTATGCTATTCCTGTAGCCACCTTTTACCCAGTGTATGCATAAATTAGTAATTCAGCTGAAGAAAATATGCTAAATCATTCTGCGCTCTCACTAGACGGCCAGAGTAAGGAATGAGAGTCAGCAGCACGGAAGTTTATAAATGAGCGCTATTTTAGATCAATGGAAGAGGAAGTGACAAAGCTAATGATTAAGAAAAAATCTGTTTTCATCCTCATTTTTTGTGTGTAGACTCAAGTGCCAACATCTTCACTTATAACAGTAGAAGTAGGTCATTTTCAGGCCATTTAATGGTTTTGGGTTAAAATTAACACCCTAATCTTTTTTCATTCTTAACAGATAGTCAGAGTAGACAAAGGAATATCAATTTAATTTCCTCCTAGAAAAATACTCAACCTAAGAAATGACCTATTGACACTATGTGTAACTTTTGACAAGAAGGTATCAACACCTTTTGTAAATGACATTGCAGTACTCTCATCTGAAAGCAAATTCAGCCTAGAGCACGTCAGGGGTCTTACTTCAGAGGCATGAATTTAAGCCTCTGAACAGACTTGAAAGCCAGCCCCAAGCCCCTGCTGAAGACAGGCATGTGCCCATTTTGACTGCCAGAGGAGACGTGAGCCACCTCATCCCTTTGGGTATTCCTGGCCCTGCAGATGAAAGATATTTTCCCAAGGACCTGCCCTTCTAGGCTCACGTGGACTCTCACCCTTCGTGTCTGCAGGTGACACACACACGAATCGCGCTTTGCATCCAAAACGAACAACTGGAACTTGTAGCCTTCGGTTCGCTGGTTGTATCGGCCAGTGCTTTCCTAACAAATGCTAGAACCGACCCATTTCCAGGTGGTGTACCAGTCCCACAGGCAAGCCCTCCCAGTGACAAAACAAATGCACTCTCTGCCATCTCTTCTGGCTGTTTCATCAGCTGCCAGCCTTGCTTCTGTTGTTTTTCAGTCTGACTCTCAGACAATACAGGTGAGAATCCAGCCCCTTGCCTTTCTCCACACACAGTTAATTGGTTTGTTCCAACGCTCTCTTCCACTGTTGGAACTGAGAAAGGGGATGCTAGTACTGATTTCGTTGGGGTAATGTGAAAGTTCACGAGTTATTTTTCAAGTAGTTTGTATGGCAGTTGCCATTTAAACTGCTCTGAATTTGACCATATCTGCTTCACAACTACCGTTGCTATGTCCAGTTTTAAAGGAATAATAAGTATTTCATCAACAACTGAGAATTAGATGTTGTTTGTCCACATCCACATAAAAAAATGTACTGGTTAACCATCCAGTGCATAGTGTTGCTGTGTCCCTGCCAGGCAGTATTTTGAAGGTGTCTGAATATTTTTGAACTGAGGTTTATTCATCTTCAGATGCATTCTTAATCATCCAAATGATTCAGAATGTCCACTCTACCTGTTAAACCTACTTAAGCATCAGTTGTTTCATTTTCTTGAATTTAATTATTCAGGGGTTTATAATTAGTAACTCTTACACTTCTGCATAAATTTTTAACATGCGATTGGACAAGGACAATTACCTAGGCAATCTAGTAGAGCAAATACATCTTTTAACCTCTCTTTCTCAAACAAACCAGAAAGAAAAGTCTTTGTGATTCCAATTTTCCAGCCTAGCACGATCATGTTTTGTCCTTATCTCTCAACTGTATTAACAGCATTATATCCCTGCATCCCAGATACTTTTGCCAGAAATTGTAGTTGGACATGATTGAAGTTGCTTTGTTTTATTGGGAGTTCAAGCAAACACATCGTGCAGTCATGTTAATGTAGGAATTGAATGGGCTTATGTCATTTCCCTGCTGGTTGTATGTCTGGCATGCACCATGAAGTTAGCAGTGAGTGTTTGTATTGGAAAAGAGTAAAACAAACGGTGTGTTTGATCTGGCTGCTTACAGAGTATCAATGGGAATCACGATGGATGTGTGAAGTGTGTACGGGAGCTCGTCTGAGCTGCCGCTCTCAGAGGGGTGAAACTTCTGTCACTCTAAAAACACTGATACTGTTCAGCCAAAGTCAGACCAGGACACATTCAGATTTTCCTCATGCTTTTTAACCAACTGAATTTGGAAGGAGAACTAATTAAAGATGTACAAAGTTTCATGCCTATTTTTATTATAAATGCAACTGTGACACAATTTGTGAGGTGAAACCTACAATGGAAGGGAAGGAAACATGCATTTCAATTAAGTAGCTCTGCACTCAAGATGAAAAGCAGGTGAGATCTTGACTAGACAAATTAACCCACCTACCCATCTATTGTGTGCTGAGAAATTATTTTTAGCATGCCTGTGACACTTTTGATAATTACTTTTTTCTGTAATCAAAGGCTGTATTTAATAAAAGAGAGACGGAATGGGGAGTTCAGCATAAAAGGAGAGGTGTCTATGTTATCATCTTTATCTTCCTCATAATAATAACCTGGGAAAGCACTGCTACTGAACCTATGGTTACCTTCTGAAAGCAGAGCAGAAATAATTACCTGTATTGAGTGCTTGTTAATATCCAGTGTAATACATCTTAAAATCGCTCATGAAGGATCTGGTGCCCACAGGTACTTGGTAGGCTGCAAAATCATAAAAATGGTACGTAAGTGTGGCTACCTGCTCTCACAGGTAGCTTCACCTTCTTTTCCAGACAAACATTGTCTAATATGAAGCTACCGTGCATTTTCCCGAGTTGTGTCAGTTGCTTTGTGGCCTGTGCCTGTCGGGCAGCTCAGCCTGGATTGCCCCCAGAACCTGAAAGGTGAGGTTTGCAAGAGGAGAATTGTTGGAATATCTAGCAATGTGGAAGCCAGTTTCTGCATTAAGCTAGCACTGTGCAGAAAGCTATCATAGCAACTGAGTGCCGTTCAGAGCATCTTCTCACAGTTTGTTGCTTGCAAAAGAAAAGATCAGCTTGAGAGGGAAAAACAAACAAACAAACAAAAAACCCCAAACCAGGATAAAACCCGGTCATTCACAGAAAACTATCAAATTAATAGAACCTCATTTAAAAATCAGCATGAATTTTATATCATTCCATATGCCTTGTCCATTTAACCTTTTTTCTTTCAATTAACAGTTTTCAAATAAAGTACTGAAAAATACTTTGAGTGGAGGGTTTTGGAATGAAGTGACAAGTATAACGTGTAGTTTGTCAGCAATTGGGAATAGAATTTTTCCAGCCCCATTTTGCTGAAGGCATTTTCTCTATTGTTGATCTCTTTCTGATCACCTGTAGTGCCTGAGGAAGGAAAAAATCTCTGTTACTAGCTTCACTGAAGAAATTGAATGACAGGGTTTTTTCCCGTGACTGACTGCTGAGTGAAAAAAGAAGTTATGGCTAGGTTATGATTATTTTCTCCTGCTGTGATGAGATTAGAAAAAGTTGAAGTCAGCACCTGGTTGTGGATAGCCATCAATAAAGATGATACACAATAAAAATTAAATCTAGTATTTCATTCACAATTTGAGCAGCAGCTCAGTTTCTGTGCTTACTTCCTCATTAAGAAACTTCTCTTCAAAGAACCATCATTAAGTTATATTTCTCTGCTTCTCAGGATGATGTGTATTTCCTAACTTAGCACTTACACAGTAGGAAAGAAATAATTATTTTTGAGCTTTTCAGTTCTCTCCATTGACCTGCAAGAGGGGGAAAAAAAAAAAAAGGAACAATTCCTTTCAGGTCTGAAAAGAGGATGAAATGTATACTTGCTCATCAATATATTTAGACTGCCTGTCCCTCCACCATGAACATCTATTGCATTTTTAAAAAGTTTGCCACAAATTGGTAAAGTTGTAACACAAGTTTAGTTAAGAGTTACAATATTCCTCACATCTTCATCTTTTTTGCGGACTTAGCTTGCTATATTGGGAATGATCCAGCAGTGGATTTCACTTGAAAAGTTAAATGTAGATATTTAAGCTGTATTTTGAAATATCTGAAGTGAAAAGTTTTGGAAGGCATTAGGGTCCAGTAAATTCTCTCCATTGTGTTTAAAATTCAGCACTTTTCACAGGAGGTGTTTTTTTAGAAGTGTTAAAAACCTGCACCAATGTTACAAGGCTTTACAAGCCAAGCTTCAGCTGAAATTTTATAATTGGAATCTAATTTTCTAAAAATAAACATAATTTGAGTGTGACACCTCACCATGAAGCACTGAACATGAATGCCCTGTATTGCACATAGCTACCTGTACTGCTCCGAGCTGTTGAAACCATATGGGTAAAATGTCATAGGATGCTAGAGAAAGCGTAATTAATAGTTAAGCATTCTGGTTTTGATGGTAGTGTTAAATATTAAGCTATTCACAAGCTATTCAAAATAAGTACTGTTATCTTACTTATTTTCGCTTAATTTTAAGTTAATGTTTATTATCTGAATGATTGTCCTTACCAGAGGAAAATGGAAGTTAGCTGATTCTATTACTCTGTGAAGAATCTATGGGGAATATTTCACTAGAGGCATCAGGTATTTTATTAACTATACATTTGAGCGAATTAATTTTCTTAGATCTCGTTTCTTGAGAATAGGCAATTGTGCTGCAGAGATCCTGTTGGTGTTACTGCCCCATAATCCAAACATTTCTCTGGTGTCTATTTCCCAGCCTATCTATTATTTGTCAGTAGACTATTCTGTTCTGCTCCACTGTTTTTTTCTAATTATACTACATATATTCCTCTTCCCATAACCTCCATCCCATACGAACAATATATTTCCATCATTTGAAGGAACATTATTTCCATAGCTTACTCGTAAATTCTGATTGCCAGTATTATTTCATGACACAAAGTCAGTTCAAAGTTATGTTTCAACTTTGATTAATAGTTCTGCTTTTCTTAGTTGTACAAAAGACAGTTAATATATTTCAGCTGGGCTTGCTTTTGCTTTGAAAGCTGGGTCTACTACTATGGTACATGGAAATCGAGAGTATAACAAATATGAGTGTGACAAGCTAAATTTCTGCTTATTACATTAACACTGGGATGTTGTGTTGGAGTTTGGTTGCTGTTTATTCATGGCAATAATCCATCTTTTCCTCAGCAGTTGAAGCGTATCTGATGCCAATTATGGCTATTACCCTGAGTCAGACTGCTCTAAAATTCATGTTGTCATATTTACTCTTGACTATTTATATGGCAAGCATTGGGATTTGGGGAAAAAAAAAAAAAGTATAGGTCAAGAAAGGAGAGAAAGAAGAAAATATACCTGTTGAACTAGAGGGCTCAGTTGTTTCTGATGTGAAACGAAAAATTGCAAAGTGTTACATAGTCACCTAATTGCTATCCATCGATATTCATGTCTGGTCACTCCAACTAGACATGAACCACCTTGTGGGAAAAGCAAATAACAAGTGAAATCACATACCCCAAATTCTCAGGGTTTAGGTCATTTTATTATAATTGAGTGGTAGTTGCTACACAGACTTTACTTTCCATTCAGATAATCTAGTTTACAAGCTGTTTGGAAAATCATCTTCAGTTTATACCTGATTGTTCCATATCTGAATAATATTACTTTGCTATTTTCAGACTTGGCTTCATTTATGATTGTGTTACATAATGACATCAAGATAATTAAATCACTCTCCATGACAGGATCTGTTTCAAATTTCCTAGTGAAACATCTCAACATGAGCCCTCTGCCTGCTGTGTTACTCCATGCAGGCAGAGTCTAACTGCCTTCAGTGTTTCCTCACTTTTTTCTTTTTTTTTTTTTTTTAAAAGTAATTTTGGTAGAATGAAGACTATATAATATCATAAGGAGCAAATTACATATCTTGCATTCCCTTTGTTTCTCAGAGGGTTGGAGTGGATGAACTCGTTGGTCTTGCCTCCAACAACAGCTTCAAAGTCGTCTCAGGCCTCAGACAGACCAAGGGAAAATCCGTACAGCAAAAAAACCAATGAAGAGTTTAATTAAGCTAGCCAACAGCTGTCCAGGCTTCAGTGTACTGGCATCTGTAGATGGCATTCATGAGTGTGCACAGGTTTGTAGTCTGTGCTAGGCTAGCGTGATCAAATCCAGCGTGGGCTTACTGGTATTCACTGTTAGGTCCCCCTTATCTGTGGTGTGGTTGAAGGACATATAAATACCTTAAGGGTGGGTGTCAAGAGGATGGGGCCAGGCTCTTTTCAGTGGTGCCCAGTGACAGGTTAAGGGGCAACGGGCACAACCTGAAACTCGGAAAGTTCCATCTGAATATGAGGAAAAAATTCCATGCTTTGAGGGTGGCAGAGCACAGGAATGGGCTGCCTAGAGAGGCTGTGGAGTCTCCTGCTCTGGAGATAATCAGAACTCGCCTGGACGCCATCCTGAGCAACTTGCTGTAGGTGACCGTGCTTTGGCAGGGGGGTTGGACCGGATGGTCTCTAGAGGTCCCTGCCAACCCTGACTGTTCTGTGTGATTCTGTGACATTCAACCTGCCCTTAGAAACCTCTTCTGATACAAATGCAGCCAAGCCCAAAATTGTGCAACAGGATCAGTGCAAGGTATGTCTTTGTTGGTCCCTCAGCCTCCACACTCCCTAGCCTACACATCTTGCAGCTTCACTCCTGGGACATCTCTGAACCTGCCAAATGTTCTCTGTGGAAGAACACAGAAGGAGCGGAACTGTTCTCCGTACACAGCCAGGACATAGAGGTTGTCTTATCTCATAGACGAAGGAATAGATTTGGCTGCAGGGAAGGTGCCCTGGGCATTATGTCCTATAAGGACGTAGCGAACAGAACATTTTCATCTCCTACTCTCTCCTTTCTCAGTGAATTTACAGGTGGCTGACTCCTGCCTCTCTTTTCAGTAATTTATTCTTTTACTTAAACCGGCAAATGAAAATATGAGTTCTCTTCCTGGCTGACATTTACATATTCATTAAACATTTCATTAAATTATTTCACGACATTTTTAATGATTGCTCACTGACAACGCAGGATGTACCTATCTCATGGCAATCTAAATTGGCAGAGCTGTACTGTGGCTGACTTGAAAGGGCACGATCATTCTTACCCACTGGTAAAATGCAGCAGTGTCAGGGAGAGGCTGAACTTTTAACAGGCAATTTACCATGGCAAGCTGTCTCTCCTTCATTTCCAAATTCCTTTAAAATATTTGCATGTTCAGCAGCACCAAAATTATCTCCAGTAGCATACAGGCATAATAAGAACGCTTACAGGTCCTGACATTTCATGTTCTGATTTGTATTCATGGTTTTCACGTTAAGGGTTATTTTGTATTTGTATTCAAAGATGGCGTGAATAGGAAATTAGCACAAAATAAAGTCAAATAATAGGAAGAATATGAACTGGTGGATTAACTGTCTTTTTAAAATCCGACTTGAACCCTTCTGCTGAAGTCAACATTTTTAGAAAATATCCCTATTGAATACACTGGATTACATTATACAATCCTGGATTTTTAAGGACATCTGTGATAGCTGGAATATTAATCCATTCAAGCTACAAAGCATAAATTCTCCCTGCTATGGAACTAACACTATAATTTATTGGTTTTGGCAAACTATGTGAAAGATTGCCTTTTCTTGGATGTTCTGTAGAAATACACATTGGTTGTGTGTAAGTCAAGAACTGCAAGGTGAGACGTGTCATCACAAGGTAATTGCTAAATCAAAAAAAGATAGCATAGTGATAAAACTTCATTCCTTCACTCACATGCTCATTGACGAATGTTTATTTTGTCATTTCAGCTCGATACATGTTTTGTGAAAAAGCTAACTGCTCGTGACAAGATAGTGTATATGGATTGGCAGTAAATTAAAATGTGCTTGGCACCAAACAGGAAACGTGGCACTGAGCAGAACTCACCTTTTCAAGTTTAGATGTGACACAGAGAGTGAGGTTGGAGCTCTGCAGCTGAAAATTAAAAAGCTATACCTTTAAATTCAGTGGAGGTTCAATTTTTATCTAGGTTCCTAAGTCCCCTAAGGATTTACAACTCTGGCCCCCTCTCTTAGCAATTTAGTAAGTTATACTCAAGTGAAAAAATAGTATGTTATAATAGAAGTGTTAGAAAACCTTAACAAAAGGCAGGTCTACCTGCTCTGCTCTTAATAGTACTAATAAAAGAAATGGCAGTAAAAGAAATGTGTTAATGTATGTTTATAAGTCATATGCATAAGACAAGGTTATTGTGGTAAGTCACACATAGCTTTTCTTCCAGTGGGATTTACTGACTGTGAATATATATGACCATGCTGGAAAGCACAAATGAAAACTGCAGGAATGTGAATTATTTCCTTCCTCAGTTAAAATGCACAAAAACTTAAGCTGTCAGATTTGTAAAAAAACAGTTTTCTAGGAAGCTTTTTTCTTACTTTTTTGTCACATCTCTAATTTTGTTAAAACACTTTAAAGAAACATTGCAGGAAGTAGTTTCTAGTGTTGGAAAACAAATATTTAGCTTTTCTAAGAATCAGACACTAAAGTGTTGCAAAGTCATCCACAATAATGTTACTTTGATTGGAAACTGATTTCAGGGTTTTATCTCTTCCATTAGTCATATGCATAAACTTGATTTTTAGTGATGATCATGTAAATATAGATCAAGACAAATGCATCAGTAGCACTGTTAAAGTTGACTTCAGAAGGCTCTCTACAGCTTTTAACAACTTGGACAAAAATCATGTGCTACTGGGGACGATCCGATCTCCTAATACCTTGTTTATTTACTAAGAGAGTAATGGAGAAGTTGTACTAGATTTATTATGCAAAATCAGTAACAAACAGTGGTGTGATTTGCGAGGTTTATCAGTAGTTTAAAGTTTGTTACTAACAAAACTTTGCTCAGGTTCAAGGAAAAGGTCTTTATTGTATCTTTAATGTGGTAATGGAATATTGTGCTAAACTTACGATTGTTTTTTTTTTATTATGTGCAGAAACTACAGTGAGATGAGCATTTTCTAGAATTGGGAAATTAAACAGGTTATTACTCTCTTTTTGAAGAAAATTATTATGGTGATTGCACAGCTATTATTTCTATTCATTTTCAGTGCAACAAATTGGTTTTGGAAGATTTTGTTACTCTTCCTCCTCACACCTAAATCTGTCTTGTCTCTGCTAAGCTAAGGTTAATGAAGGGCCATATGCATTTTGCCTATGTAGAAAAATATGCAGATCTCTTTTTATTCTCAAAAATAAATTTTCTTACAAAGCATATCAAGTATGCTATTAATTACACAAAGCATTTAGCATGTCAGAAAAGTTGTAACTGTATTATTTTTGATGATTACTTTTATGCTAGTATGCCAAATTATGCTTTGAATACCAGGCAAAATGATGCATACATATATTAATTCACGATGAATAGCATTCAGAGTTCAGCTCTGGGGCCCCCAACACCAGAAGGGCATGGACCTGTTGGAGCGAGTCCAGGGGAGGCCACGAAGATGATCCGAGGGCTGGAGCACCTCTCCGATGGGGACAGGGTGAGAGTTGGGGTTGCTCAGGCTGGAGAAGAGAAGGCTCCAGGCAGACCTTAGAGCAGCCTTCCAGTACCTAAAGGGGCCTGCAAGAAAGCTGGGGAGGGACTTTTTACAAGGGCCTGTAGTGATAGGACAAGGGGCAATGGCTTTAAACTGGAAGAGGGAAGATTCAAACTAGATATAAGGAAGAAATTCCTCACTGTGAGGGTGCTGAAACACTGGAATGGGTTGCCCAGAGAAGCTGTGGATGCCCCATCCCTGGAAGTGTTGAAGGCCAGGTTGAATGAGGCTTTGAGCAACCTGGTGTGGTGGAAGGTGTCCCTGCCCATGGCAGGGGGGCTGGGACAAAATGATTTGTAAGGTCCCTTCCAACCAAACCATTCTATGATTCTGTGATATAGAATCTTAATGCAAGTAGTTTCCTAATGCAGGTATACATGATTGCTTTTTACAACCTTTTTATAAACTTTTATTTTATTTTTGTCCATGAATGGTGTCATAATTATTAAAAAACAGGCAAAAAGCCCCATCAGTAACAAGATTTTCCAGCAAATGAGCCTCCTCTGTGTCGCACTATTCTGCAAATCTGTGTTGAAGAACAAAGAATGTTAATTTGCTCTGATAAATGCATGGAGTAACTGTAAAAGTTAGAGCACATATGAAAATAAACTGGCATGCATCCTTGATAGCAATGGAAGGGTTCATTGTTACTGGTTTCATTTCTGTTCTCTGTTGTCCTGTCTAAGATCACCTGGGTATTTGCCTTTAACCAGTAAGGTGCTCTTGATTCTCGCTCTTGGTTGTGGCATGTGGAGGCTGTTCATCTTTTTGGACTGCCTTTTAAATAGTATTTCTTCTGGAGCGTTTAGCTGTTTTACGGTGTGCAGCCTGGTAGGGTGCATAGTGCACACCTCAAAAACAGTTCTGAAAAATCCCTCTGACTCAAACTCTGCCCAGTGGCTGCTACCGAACGCGGAGGTTGGAAGGGGCTGAGCCAGGACGATTTTTCCCGTTGGTTTCCTCTGTTATTTACCGAGCCCAGCAGTAAATGCAGCACTGCCCGCAGGTGCCGTGTGTGGCTCTGCACTAAAGCGCTGCGTGTCTCTATGCCCTTCTGCTCACACAAGCCGAATATGGCCATCAGCAACTGCCCTTCTCAAGGGTGTTACAGACCTGGCTGAAAATTCACATCATGTCTATGCACGCATAGGTACACACCCGCCTATACAAAGTGCTTTCGGATTTGTCCCCTGCGTGTAACTTATCCACTGGTACCGTTATACTTGCCGCAGCGTGCGATTCCGCGGTGCCGGGTTTTGGGACAAGGCATCACAGGAGTTCTGCTAGTTTCTGCCACTATGAACCACGTAATAAATCAGCTCAGAGGAACAGTTGTTTGATGCGGATTTTATAACATCATGAAACTAATTTTTGAGAGGATACTCCTATACAGCTGCTAGCGAAAGGAAACTATAACGGCTATTATCTATCAGTTAGCAATTTAAATGAATCTCTAGGCTAGACAAAGCTCCGCTGACAAAGCTCCGCTAACAAAGCTGAGTTCTGTTTAAAATACATTATCACGTCATGAGCGGCAACTAAAATACATCTTAAAGTTGACTGACTTTAATACAGAACTGTAAACTTTTAAATTCTGTAATTGTACATGTATTGTGTACTAATCTGAATTGGATATGCAGTGCTTGGCTTTTAAATTTATGGCATCCCCATGATATTTCTTAACATGAATTTATGAGCAAATTTTCTCTGTCTTAACTCCACCATAAAGTGGCTTGTTAAGAAATATATCCTGCTTCCTAACTTGGACTATGCAAAGTTCATCAAGAATCAGAATATTTGATTCTTTTAAATGCTTAGAAGATACAAAATTTAAAAAAATGCAAAAGATCAGTACTACTTGCCTTTTTTGTGAATACTTTGCCACTTGCACTACTTGCTGCCCTCTGGGCCAGTTCTAGTACAGTATCATTAGCATTCCAAATTAGTGAAAGTTTCAAGCCATCATTATGTGTTAATAAAAAGTAATGAGTTTGGGTTTTTTTTGTTTGTTTTGTTTTGTTTTTTTTTTTTTCTTCTCCAAATACAGTTTCCCCTTGGGAATGGGTGAGGTTCAGTGAAATTCTTAGGTTCTGATATGCCACGATTCATCAAAATTCAAATAATTTATTACCATTTGAAAAAACAGATATACTTTCCAAACATCAACTCCCTCTTCCCCCCACTGGGGACGAAGTCCTGGTATGAAGCATCATAGCATTTTCAAAGTTAAAAGCACAACATTATTTATATGTATAAAAGATACTTTGGGTGGTTTTTATAATAGTCTAATAAAATTGACTGGATGTAAGTCATTCCTACTTTCCAAGACAGTATCGCTGGATTTATAACACCAAATTGGCCAGGATTTATTGTGGTAGGATACACAAACGCTAAAAATCTTAAAACTTGTAAATCAATAGAGTAGTTTATGTGTAAAAATATATAACTTCCATGGTTAATATACAGTAGTTTTATTATGCTTAATTTGGAATGCACACAACCCACTTATATTCTCACACAATTCATTATCCAGGAGAACTGAAATCCAAACTTCAAGCATCAAATGTCACTACAGAGCTGGGGTGAAGTGGTTTTGATGTTTTAACTGTGTATCTCTATGCTTCAGCATATAAACAATGGATGAATTTCACCAAGCATTAGCAATCACAAAGATATCAACCTAGTGTAGGACAGTTCTCCGGCTTTCCCGTGCAGGTAAAGCAGAGACCTAAAGACAAGGTGGGATGAGTTACACGCCGAAGGTCCTTCTTCCTCTCCCCTGCCTTAGCAGGAAGGCCGGGTGACTGGCATAGCCCCACACCTCGTATTTCTGCTGCTAAATAGCACACAGGTCTCACTAGGTGCCTGTGGGCATGCTTGCATGGATGCACGCACCTATGCATGGACTCCTTGCACTTTTGAAAACAGAACGTTTTTATAACACTTTAGAATGCAAGCTCTGAGTGTTTATTCAAAAATCAGGAATAACTTATATAAGTTCTTAATAGTAGTATATGAAAAGTATGTAACCCGCATCTACTTCCCTTCAGTGTGCATCGCATTTCCCTAGTGCTGTTTGGGTAACTTTTTGATTTATGTATTACTTGATTTTTTTTCTTACACCTGAGAGAGTAAGTTATGAGGCAGACAGATGTTCGTAAGTCAGATTTACAAGCTTAAAAGCTTCCTACAAGATGCTGCGCCATTCCATACTCCTAGATATCTATCCCAGCACCTGTGCCCCTTCTGCTTCTGTGTACAAGAGGAATGCCTTCTCATGTTGATCTACAACAAATTATTCAGTAAAACACTCTATGGTCCATAATTACAAACTTTACAAACTTTAAGAAAAAGCTTGTACAAATTTTAAGTGTCACCTTACACAATTCCCTGTTTCATAAGAAGGGAAACTTTAGCAAGAAGGGGAAGTTCAGAGAAGCTGAAAAATGCGTGCATGATCAAGGAGGAAAATGCTTATTAGGGATTAAATGGTGGCTGTCTCGATGTGTTGAGCCGTGACAGCTCTAAAGGAAGAGACGGTGAGCAGTAGCATTAGCATTCCTTCACCCTTGGGCTGTAATCTCCGCTTCCCATCCTGATCACCGAAGGCAGTTAAATGAATTCGGTATCACCTTTTTGAAGGGCCGCGTCCCCTCGCAGCCTGCCCGGGGCAGCTCCGCCCGGCCCCGGGCGCGGGAAGCCCCTCACGCCGGGTAACGCAAAGCACCTGCGGCCGGG
>NW_009631491.1:0-8093 GCF_000690535.1 Cariama cristata | reverse complement strand
GGTTTTGCCTTTTTAAGCAAACCCATTAGTGAGAATCACCCACTGAATAGTTCACCTACAATTCCAAACAACACAGTAACTGATAACACGAAGCTGGAAATGGACCATACGTGCTAGACACGCTTGAAGGAAAGAGCACTGTTGTGAAAAATCTGATTATTATTTTTAGCTGCTTCTCAACACCTGGCACCGCTTACACCTGAGAATGAGCTTGTGTCTATGAGCTTGTTCATACGGTGCTATGCTTGGTCAAAGCAGCTCTAACTTTGACCTATTTAAAAAAAAACCAAACCAAAAAACCCAACACAAAACCAACTTAGCTTCAGGTTTCAAGCTGACATGCCTGCGCAGCACCGTGCTAGCCGTGACAAAGCACGCAGCGAAGCAGCGGGGTGACGCAAAATACACATTGCTCAAGGCTCACGGGCAACCTGTCAGCCAAGAGAAAACTGTTCCATCATCTGCAATTGGCACCTTTTCTAACCAAGAATCTGAAGGCATTCACAGTATGACTAATGCTTGCCTGATAATAGCATAAGAAATATTTTGAACCTGGATTGATCTGGGTGTGAGGATGCGAGGACGTGACGTTTTTTTATTCTGATACGGCATCAGAATTTGAAGATTTTTAGCCCAGTTTCCATGAGAACTAAGCACTTACTATGGAAGTCAGGCTTATTTCTTTAAATTCTCCACAGTTTCACAGATGCGTTGAGTTTTAAAATCCAATTAAATATTTTTAAGGTACGCCGTAAAAAAAAGTCAATTGCACTTCAAAATTAAAGGAGATTCACTCAGAAAAAAATAAAGTCAAAATTTCAGAAAGAAAAGTAAGCCAAAAAAAAAGGGGAAGTCAAAAATTGGATCACAGAAGCTGGAGCAGCCACACAGATTTCCTAATGCTGGTTTAGATCCTTAGTCCCAGTCTCACCTCTCCTCGCTAACCTAGTACAAAACTCAACACAAACCGTCCTCTTATGGCTTGGCATTATGCCAACTTACCAACGCCAAGAGCTGGGGACACAAAGTTGCGGGTTTTTTCAGTATCTCTGGATAAACCGCCCCTCAAGGCCAATTAATTCGGTAGCTCTTGCAGGGAATGAAAGATCGTGAACCAAAAAGATCACAAACCAAGAACAAACAGCCCGGTTTTGTATTCGTGTGATCCCCCTCAGACGTTATGCCAGAATTGCACCTCCTGTGCCGGAGCTGCTTTAGGCAAAACATTAACATAGCCTTAAAATTTAGAAGGTGGGACAAGTGCTTGTTAATACAAAAAAGCTTTTCATTTATCTTATTCTAAAACAGTAAATATGTAATTACCTCTACAATCATAGTTGAGCAGTCAGTTAATATATAACTTTTTTTTTTTTTAGCGTAAGTAGCATCTCGGACAGAGGTCCCAGGAGTACCTGCCTCACTTCAAACACCACCCAACAGCTCCATTACTGAGGTGCCCCACTCCCCAGCCCACGCCTGAGAAGAGAGGATACACCGTCCTTCCCTCCTCCCTCCTTCGGGCTTCTCCTGCAACCATCACCCTTGCGATAATCAAATAAAGCAGTTCTAGAAATACTGTGTCAGATACCAACCTGGATAAATAGAGGCTTTGACTAATTTGAAAATCATTTTGTATTCTTCACTGTTACTAGGACCGTACGTTGTTCTTCATTTAGTAAACTGAAGGACCGACATTGCCATCATCTTCTGGGACTTTTGACAAAGAGGCAGTCAGCATTAATTTAAAATAAACATCTACTAATAGTTTGCACTTATTTTGATCATCACTACAAGGCACAAAAACTAGTAAGAAATTAATTTCTCCGGTCAAGTTCACCATAAAAATGTGAATTAGTTTAATCACAAAACTCAGCACCTCCAGTTGAGGTCAGCTGTCACGCTACCATCCTCACCGCTGCCGGCAGCTCCCCGCTGGGGCAACACACACACGATAGACTAGAGCTTGAAAAGAGCCCCAGGAACTGCCTGTTCAAGCCTTAGTCTTTCAAGTTTCTGACTAAATCCTGACTTCACTACTCAAAATTCTCAGGGTCACCTAAAGTGTTATTTTATAGCATTTCAAGCACAGACTTACTTAAAGGTTCTTTAGTATAGATTGTCCCTAGAGCATACATTCCCCTCCCCTCCCCAGCACACTCTTAACACATTAGGAGTTCACAATCACATGGATTTTTCTTCTGTTACACAGAGCACATACTTTATTTATAAATCTCCTCGCCTGCTGTATAGTACACCTACTCTCCTGACTTACAGAAAGCTAATTACATTAAAAAAAAAAAGTATTGTACTTTCCATCAAGCTGTGTTCTCAATTAGATGACACGATAAAAAATAAGACCTTCAAGGCCCAGAGCCAATATAAAGGGTTATGGGATTCCTAGCCCCTGGATGTCCATTAGCAAATTACATTCTTCAATACCATGTTCCTGGAAGAAGTTTTTAACCTCACTTGCCAGTTATCTTTGGAGTTTCACTGCACCGACACCACAGGAAACTCCGACCTGAACATTCCTCTTCCAAATGTCATCAGAATCATTGGCATTATAGTTCCCTGTGTACAAACCAATCCTGCATTTACTAACATAGCAATGATTAATGCTAATTAACTTGCCATATCCCTATTCACAGAAGGTCATACTTGAGGACACTGGAATGGTAAGACCCCACAAAATTCAACTTAAAATAGATGCATAAGCCCTTGTCTTCACTTTCTTAACCACATGATTAGCAGAGGTCCCAATAGTGGCAGTGGGTAAATATTGCTTAGGCAAAGATTCTCAAACTAACATAATTCTTTCCCTTCTAAGAGATGATTCACAACGGGAATCAATATTTCGTCTTCAGAGATCATGAACAATGCCCACGTCTTCTCTTCTGCACAGGTACAACCTACTCATCAAGAATGATCTGCCCGCAGCACAGTATTTATCTTGCTACTCTGTCCTACCAATAGACACTATTCACATAAATATTGTCCAGTTAAAGAAAAAAAATCCAGCATGGCCACTCACTTGCCAATCTCCTTATAACTTTATCGCTATTGCTAATCACAGTAGAAACAATCCTGCTCCACCTGTAAGTGCAAAGTTTCATCTATATTCACACAAGCAAACTGTTGATAAAAACCTCAGTTCATTTCTAACTCTACTATTTATGTTTGAGATCAAATGTTAGGGCTGCCTCTGTTAAATCCTTTTCCAGCAAGTATCCATCACCTACCTAAGTGAAAACAAATGAAAAAACCCCACCCCATAAAACTGGTATTTCCGATCCTAGCACCTACACTTCTGAAAGTTAAAAGACTCCTTAAAACAAGTTGTTATCCATCTCCTAAACCACATTGTTAAACTTACTGACCATCAAGATCTCCAGACCCCAAGATACAAGCAGGCACCAATGCTGCCAAGAGCTAGCTATATTGACGAGAAGCTGATGGACCTCAAGAAAAATCTTACAGCCCCGTATCTCAGGGACTTTTATAAAAACTGATACTGGATTGCATTATCTACCTGCACTACCAAACACAGGAGGTAGCATCAGCGTGTATTTATATTTACCAACAGCCTAGCAAAGAACTGTTAACAGCATTAAGAGTGTCAACGGGTTTAGTTCTACTTTTTTTCTGGTGTTATTAATCAAAACCAACTATCACGTCATTTTGACTGGTACCAAGCACAGTTGAGTTAATACTGTGCAGAAGTTAATCTGGGCTTACTGCTAATGGTAGAAAAAATTAACAGTTTGGGGTTTAGATTTATTTAGAGCGTTTTTGTTATTTTTTAAAAACAGCAGTAGCAAGAAAAAGTTTCCATATTTTTGTCTTCATGAAGAGATGACTTGAAGCAAAAGCATGAAAGCTTGTGTACTGTCAGATCTCTCAGCAGACAGCAAGCACTGTTCATGATCACTACCCCAGCATTTACTTCCATCAGGTGCTGCTGCGATAACGACAATACGCACAAGGCTTACAACTCATCTGAAACCCCAGAAAATGGAATTTCTTAATGTGGATACTCCTTAAAGGAAAAAAAAGTTAAGATGCTCAAAAGCCAAGAGCTCAATTTTTTTGTTAGATGTACAGATGGAGTTTATTCATCATTAATGACAAACTTGCTATCACATCACATCTTCCATATTATTCAGTAATTTAAGCAAACATTCAGACAAACGGTCAGAAAAGTCTGCAGACATTACTGACTTTTAACTTTTGCCACTATATTTAGAACTGCAGATATTTTCCACGTAAAAGATTTCTAAAAAGAAGTTCAAACTTTACCGTCACTGCAAGACTGCCTCTGCTGCGTTAGGACTAGGGAAGGCGCAGCGTGCAAGCAGAGAATTTCTGCCGGCCGAGCCTTCCCTTTTCTTGTTTTCTAACGAGCTAATGACCAAGTATAAGGATATTCAACTAACTCAGAGTTGCTGAGACCACGCAAGTAACATCAGGGACTTAAGTAACTCATCGCTGCAAATACTAACCCCTGCTATTGACAGTTATTTAACCAGTTAAACCCCATTTTTAAAAATATTCCTTTGTGACCAAATGACTGGAATATGCAGAGTTGAACTGGGGAGAAATACCAAAATGAGGATTACATTATTTTTTTTTCTTCAAGTACTTCAGAAAAAGTATTTTTATCTGTACGTTAACGTACTTGTCTTCTAACACACCATCCTTAAAGAATACCACTTTTAGCACTCAGAGTTGAATCAGACTAGGTAGGTCAGCTATAGACCCAGAGTTTGAAATTCTTCCCAATCCAGTCCCACAAGCGATCCAACTGGCAGACCGTACCACTTCAATGAGCAAGGATTATTGATTTTCCCCCTCCACAGATCAGAATTTGACTGCTCTTTTCCTTCAAAAACAATCATTTACAATTTGAGTAACTTCTGTCCAGTACTGACAGACTACTTGGGAGGGGAAGGCATACACGCACCCACAGAAAGGATCTTTAACAGATTCTGAGATGCATCATGTGTTCATTTTAGCTCTCCCAGGGGAAGAAGCTGCTACCATCACAGCTATGCCATGAATCAGTACACTCAGCGTACGAGGATTTCTTACAGAATCCCTTTACCTGAACCACTCCAATAATGCTCAGTTGATATTACCAAAGCCAGGCCTGATGAGCAACAACCCATCTTCGTTATTCTCCATAAGTGACTATGGACAACTGGTCATCAGCGCTGGAAAACCGACGTCGTCAGCCACAGAATTAAGACGAACAAGATTTTGCGTAGTTTAAAGTTGAGAAATAGAGCACCATATACTTAGCTGGCATATATTACGGTCGTGTGAAGTGCCAAAAACCCACATTCCCTACAACTAGAACTCTATTGCATCTTGTGGCTACAGTACACACAAGATACCCCTAAATAAGGTACAAAAAAAAAAAGAAGTAAACAGCTCTGAATCGTAGGGATTTTACCACATAAATTTATTACTTTTCACCCTCGCTGAGGAAAAGAAAATTTCTACGAACAAAGAGCTTATTTGAAACCTTTCAGCAGATGGAGTTTGGTAAAAGGAGAAAATACGCTATCACAAAACACATCTTCAGTAGGCTTCTACAGCTCTTTGCTATGACAGAAGTCTGATTATTCTCTAAGTAGTTTTCGCAATGTGAGGAGGAGAAACCAACTGTCAATGAACTTCCCTTTGCTAGAGAGTAAGGGAAGCGAAGGTAAGCGTGTCAAACGAGAAGCTTATGGGATCCACGGACTGAAAACAAATGCATGGTTTTCATGATTTTCTCGTTCCAAAAGCATCATGTTTTGAAGCCTGTTACAGATTCAGGATTCAATTTTGCTCACGTCTACTCGCACTGAAAGTCTTTTTGCGTATACAACTCATGTTGAGATGGCACTCAGAGATTTTGACAAAGTTTCCAAAACAATTTCTTTGGCAATAAGAATCCTAACAGGATCAGGCAGTGAATCTCTACTTCACCAATGCATTTACTCCAAACATAGGCAAAACAAGCATCCTGGGAGAACACGATTCAGTTTTGAATCCTGAAAATTACCTATTGATACAGAGCTAACACACGAGAAGAAAACACTTTAAGTAAATCCGTAACAGAAGATGTAGCCGCGACAATAGCCATGCTGTCATAGGAAGATAAGGAATACATCTAATCTCTTTTCCTCACACCCTCTCCGAATCGGACTCGCAGAAATAGAGCAGGCCGTGAATTTTCTATAAGGAGAATGGTACAAGCCCATCAAATATTAAAAAGCACTGCAGATGTCTGCAGTCCTTTCTAAAAGCTTTTTTCAGACAAGCAAAGAGGACACATGAATTCATTAAATTAACTGTTTCCAAACATCCCACTTGTACAAAGCATTACCTTTTCTCAGATGTTTTTAACTGAAAATCAGCCTGTTCCTCCCGGGTTTTCAGTCCAGAGCTCCTTTAGCACTATTAACAGAGTGCTTAATTCAGGTTTTCAAAAGACTTGCTAAAAACCTCCTGCTGTCCTCACAACCGTAAGCAATAGCTGTGTCCCACTGACGCTTCTCCCAAAGCCTCCAGCTCCAGACTGCACGTCAGCCACAGACTCAGGTTATCGCTTCCACAAGCAAAAACTTGAATACAAACACAGTATTACACGCACCGCGTAAAGAGCCCCTTAAAGTTACCAGGAATGCACGTGAATCACTTCAGCTTACTGAATTACTGTATCTACCCCAAAATACACTTAACAGGTTTTCTTCTATTAAATCTCTTACCGCAAAACACATCTCCATTTTACAGCGGCACCAGCTGAACACCAACACAGAGGACTGAAATTTATTCAGACAGAGCTGCAAGGTATTCTGAATAATTCCAAAAAGGTTAGCTTACCGTGTTTCAAGTAATCCTTCATTAGTGCGTTACTTGAGATACAGGCATCTTATGACTGATTCTTAATAGGAAACGTGCTCAAAGACATTATTTTCGGAACAGAAACCATACTGCAAGCTAGAAAATATCATACCTATATTTGATGCGTCATCTTCAAGTTCCTTTGCGATGAATAACATCCTTCCCAAGAAAAGCAAGGTGCAGAAATCCACTTGTGGACTACCTAAACGCACATATGCGGGTTGAAACACATCGTCAACACTTTAAACGAACTTGTCAGAGAAGCATAGGTCGCAACTTCAGCCATCCAAAGATACGCAGCTCCTCTTGCGTTACACCAGGCAGTCATTTTTGACTCTTGCATAACGAGAAGAATTCCCAGTTCGGACTGTTTCCACCCGCAGCCTTGACGGTGAAGGAACCGCCCGCAGTTGCCCTGCGGCCCCGCTGCGTGCCCACGCTCAATTCCCCGATGAGCTGACCTGAGAGGCCAGCAGATCAACACTTTCAGACCACGGCTTCTCAGAGGCTTCTGAAAATAGACCACCAGCTGCTATGGGAATTCATGCGCTCAGTGGCCAGCACCGTCGATCAAGTCCCACATATAAGATCTCCTATTTACTTAATGCCACAGCCAGACAGATTTATATCGCGTTCCATATCTGCTGGTGAAAGGCTGCCCAATATCAATTTAGTTCTTAGCCAGATAATCAGCATTAAAAATCCCCAATTCTTTTTGGCATAACGGGCTGCCCAATATCAATTTAGTTCTTAGCCTGATAATCAGCGTTAAAAATCCCCAATTTTTTTTGGCATAACATCATATGTCAGTGGTCACTACTTCAGACTTTATAAGTAAGGGGACTGTTTCAGGCTTCAGGCAGCAGCCTAGCATGTTAAAAAAAGTGCAGACCCCATTTAAATTTTACCAGCACTACCGTAAAAGACCATTATGAATGCACAGTCCTCACACTCAGACCCCATTTAAATTTTACCAGCACTACCATAAAAGACCATTATGAATGCACTGTCCTCACACTGATTTGACACAGAGCAGTCACTGAAAACTGGCATTGACACTTTTGCATCTAACATGAATGTTACGAATTGAACTGGTTTAAAATTAATCAGATTATCACTACAACTGTGAGTATATCACAGAATCATAGGTTGGAAGAGATTTAAGGTCCCTTCTATTTCCAATCTATTTCCAACCCCCTGCC
>NW_009631490.1:0-17456 GCF_000690535.1 Cariama cristata | reverse complement strand
TATCTAAATTAATTCCTACACCCTTTGATTCACAGGACAGTAAGTAACTGTTGTGGAAATCAACAGTCTCTGTTTGCACACCCAATCATCAGTTTAAAAGCAGGTGCTTAACTGCAATTCTTTCCTGACTTTCCAGGTTCAAGCGTCATGCCTGAATATCAGCGTGGCGATTCCAAAGTCAAAGCCCACCAGCTGAGAGGTACTGACTTCAGCTCAAATTCTGCATGAAATCATTCTTGGCCGTAAGTCACAGAGAACAGAGTGCACCTGTTCCCAGGCTTTCAGCACGCTTTCCAAGAAGTTCTACTAATTCAAATGATTCAAAATAAAATTCCATTAAATTTGTCTTTCATGAAGTTCACATGGGATATTTGCATTTATGCAAGGCTCCAGTTTAAGGGCAGCAGAGAGGCTTGCAATCTTTAGTGCAGTCTGACCTTACAAACGCTGCAAGGTAGGGAAGTATCATTACCTCTGTTTCGCAAACATCACTGAAACTTGTATAAAGGGAACATCAGAAGTATCATAAAACATATCATCCTCGTTTAGGACACCAAAGCAGTAGGTGTGTACAGGCGTTTGGCATCTTGGTAAGGTTACGCTGATTTTCTTTCGCAATGGCACTGTTAAAGGTCTGCTCACTGAAGGGTTTCACAAATGGAGAACTAAGGCATGTTAAATTTAAAAGTGTATACCAATTACAGATGTATAGCTTGAGAAGTCGAGTGCCTATTTTTTGTGATATACTTAGCATTTTTTACACTGAACCATCTACTTTATAGCAGTGCTCCTAGTGTTATGTGCTGCTACTGGGAGTGTTCAGCATTTCCACTAATCACACTCCACAGTTTGAAACTGGGTATTAAAAAAAAAAAATTACCTAAAGCTTGCCTTATAGAGTAGAACAGCCACAGGAAAGGGTTATTTGGAGGCCAGGGGAATGCAGGGAGCCTTTGCAGGGAGGTTCTCACATCTCTATGTTTCTCCTGGAAGCAGTAGCTTGAGGCTCAACACTGTCAAAGAGCCTGTAGTAACTCTACCATGCATAGGACTTGCACCTTCTGCCTCAGAGCGTGGCAGCAGAGCGGGGATTACAGCCCTGGCAACACTGGATATATTCGGTGTAGATCAAAGAATGGGCTGAAATTCTTCCTTTGGGAACCGGGTGTACGGCAGAAGACAACAGGTCTTTGAGGCTAGATGTTACGTTGGGGGAAGGAAGGAGAATTGGGATTGACATTCATATTCAGGAAGAGAAGAGATTCACCCATTTGCGGAGCTACCTTATGCCTTTACAGGATACATACGTGCATTAGGCCCCACGCTTTCAGAACGTCCAGTAAGTCTGATGATTTCAAAGTACAGATACACGGGGCTTGTGAAGCATCTTAAGACCTTCCAACACATAGGATCATTTGGATACCAAATACCTTAAAACTCAAGACAAGTGTCAAAGAAACAAAACATCTCATCCCATTCCAATGGTTCAACTTAGCACAGGGAACAAGGGTTTTGCGTGCCCTTGTATGCAACTCAGGCAGCGGGGAACACTACAGCTACCGACATCCACCCCCGAGTCCCAGAACGTAACCTGTCTGCTAAATCCTTCATTCCCCCTTCTCCCTCCCTTCCCTTTCCCCATAACCCCCACAAAACAAACAGCACAAAGTTCCATATCCTTCTTTTTCGCAACTTACAGTGAAAAGTGAGGGACAACTCTAACTACGAGAGTTGATTTCTCTCTGCGATACCGTATGTGCACTTGGGTTTGAAATGGGTACGCTAGTCCGAACATAAAGGAGCAAGCTTTAGAAACCACCTGAGTGTAAATGGCTGTGAACCTATGTAATGCATCATTATGGGTTTTGTGTACTTTTCACACTTGGCAGGTTTATTACTGCCTAGAACTTCTCCCTTCCAGAAAACAGTTCCTTTATCTTGCCCCGTTATGTTATGGTTTGCCTTATACACACCCTATAGCAATGTCCCAACCTGCATTGTTTTTAAAAAGTGGCAACGACTTTACAGAATTACAAAAGCACAGCAACATCACAAATAACAACAAGGATACGAAGTTGCCCTTCCTTCCCCTCTGCCCAAATCAAATAATAAAGAACAAACAGTGGAAATTCAGTCCCGTATTTCTCAAGTGCAGACCAAAACAAGCCCCGAGTTACCAGAACTTCTCTGGTAGTTACATCGTGACTTCCTCCTCTATCATAACAAGATGAGCAGAAGAGCCCTCTGACATACTCTGCCTTCGGAAAGCTGCCCCAAGGGAGTTATAATGGGGTTATTTACCAGCAATTCTCAGGCAACACTGTTCTTTTTAAAAAGAAAATAAAAAAAAAAAAAGGAAGAAAATAGCAGAGCTTACGTAAGCAACAATAAATCAACTATATCTCTCAGCCAAGTTAAAGATGCGACTAACCTGGTGGTAAAGCAAGATTTCCAAAACCGTACTCTTAATCCTTAACATCTTAAAGCAGATTCAATATCCAACTGCCAAGAGAATATTTTCTGTTTCTCAATTTTGTCAAAACTGCCTTCCAAAAATATTTTGCAATAGTGAGATAACAACTCTTATCCTTTAAATGCAGTCGCCCTCTCACACACGCTGTTTGTAAAATGAGAAGAAAATCTTAATATACAAACTGAAAACATGGACAGTATCAACTCTCAGCTTGGCTTCTGTTAATAGTTATGCCTAAAGTTTAAGACCTTTCTGAGTTGAAGCATCTATTACTTAAAGCACAGTATATTTTACCACCGCAATGACAGTTAGAAGGCAGTGTCCTTATTGCGAAGATCACATTTCAGTATTTTCAAGTCCAACTCAAAAGTACTTGAGAACACTGCAATAACAGTCTGACTCAACTCCTAACAGAAATCTTTCTGTAAGAAATACAAAACTACAAATATTTTTCACTAAACACTGGTTCTAGGTACCAAAAGGAAGATGAAGAGAAGAGGCTAATTTTCAGAAATTACACATTACCTAAAAAGCAAAGTTTTAAAAAATAAAAGGAAAAAACACAATTATTTAAAAAAAAAAACAAAACCCGCACCAACCAAAACCCACACCCCACAAACTTCAGGTCCCCCAGGTTTCCTAAGTTACATTCACCAAACCTGAAACATCAGTTTACAGTCTTGGTCAAAGAATAGTGACTCACTCATTTATTTAGTTTTTCCCCTCTGTCTTCATACATGTAGATATCCTTATATTCACTATAACAACCTCTGAGCCAAGAGAAAATCAATTCACCGTTTATTTTGTGTTTTTCCTTTCCTGCTGCACAGAGTAAGCTGCACTTAACTAGTCTGAGTCTTACAGATGACAGAGCACCACGGTTCTCTTGCATGTATTTGTGTAAAGTAAGACGGCAGAGTGGAACGGAAAGCGTACTTCTTCCTTTAAACTGTAACTATCACTGCAGTATCCTCTATACAGAATAGCGTGGCATTTTACAGCCCCTGAATATCATTGCTGGGCACCGAGTTAATTTATAGGCATTAATGTAGCCGAGATTGGCAGCTGGGAAAAAAATTGGGAGATAAAACATTTTGAGTGACAGCAGTAATTAATTAAAAATTGAAATAGCACCAAGTCCATCTTTATAAAAAGAACTCCAATAAATCAGTTAATGAAGCCATCTTCTTCCTAATTCCAAACAAACTATTATTTCATTTCTAAATTACTTTGAATAATCGCATCTTGCATGATCTTCTAACAAAAGTGAAAGCTTTGGAATACCGTTGGTGTTCCTATAAAATCTTAGTTCCAACCTGAAATCATGACACTGAAGCGGAAACACATTGACCTCGTTACATTTCTAACGCAGAACGATGCTGCACAGTCATCTGCTCTGACTCAACATACTACAGGACGGCTTCACTGCGATTCTCACGCACCGAATCCAGTGACAGCGCTTCAAACTCAAACGTGCCTTGTACAAATTCATCCAGTTTTAATCTAAAGGCTTGAACAATGAAGAATCTTTGTTAGCTTGTGCTTTGACTCCTGGATTTTCATGACTATTTTATAAAGGTGATGTAATTATACAGTAGTACTTCATCCCAGAGGATACTGAAGGCACTTCACTAACTGAACGAAGTTACAAGCTCTCTGGTTAATTTTTCAAGGCAAAGTTTCTTTAACTGTTTAACAACTCAGTCACTGGCAGATTTAATTCTTCAGATTGCCTCAAATTTAAACAAAATAATCATCACTATTCGCCACTCTGCTTAATAGTGTGAAGTAAAAAAACAAGCACCAAACCCTCATCTCTGTCACTGTAATTTATAGGCTCTAGTCTTTTACACTTCCTCCACTGATTTTAACAAAGGGTGTGTTTCTTTGTCTTAAAGTAAACAAACTGTGAGATTTTAAGGAATATAGTAATGGATATTTTCAGCATCCTGGATGAAATCTGGATATTTTCAGGCTACAAAGGGCACCGGAACGCAGTTCCAGCAAAAGTGTTCCTTCCCTTCTCCCCTCGTGCCACAACCAAACCAGATCACCCTGGATGAAAGAAGGCTTAAGTGTGGTATAAAGCAAGACGACTAACGGGGGGCAGCGGGGTGGGGTGATATCAAGCTTCTCTGCTGCTTTCTCAAAGAAAAAGGCAACAAAGTCTATATATTGACATTGACCTATTGAAAACATACATGAAAACCTTCGGTTTCTAATTGTTAGAGATACATACCCCTATAACACTCAAGCCTTTCAGGTAGTCCTGACGAGGTTGGGCTTGTGGCACGCAGCCTGCTAGAACCACTTTCTTCTTCCCTTCTTGGGCTTTCCTAAAGAAGGACAGACAGACAGCGTGTTAGTATTTTCAAAACTGATCATTTTCAACTTTAAAGTAGTCATAATGTGCATGTGACACAAGAAAGCAACCGCAATGAAAACATTCCCAAATCAGAACCAATACGTACACGTTTCAACCTCAGAAACCAAACCAACCGACACACCAAAAGAATCCCATACGAAGCACACACGTAGCTCGGTTTGTTTAGTATCTAGAGAGACCACTACCACTGCGTATCTTGGACAAAAGTACAACCTTGAAAGCCTTAATCAAGTTTAATTAACCTTTATTGAAAACAATGATAGCAGAAAAACTGGTCAAGAAAGATGGGACAGAGATACTAAGTGGAATTCAAGAAAAGTTACACAGACTACAAGGGACAGCCTATGCCGGCAGGAACTGCTAGCTCACAACATCAGCATTTACGTAGAACCAGGCAGAAAGGACCAGTCACACATCAGCCTTTCGATATTGACTTTAAAATGTTTATTTACTTTTAAATGTGCACAAAAACATTTAAGTAAATATTTACTTAAAATCATATTGAGTGTTTCCAAGCTTTAACTGCTTACCTTTGGCAGAGAAACATTTGTCTGGATAGTCACTCATATAATTCCTTAGCTTTGATGCTACCTTAGCACCAAGTAGGAAACCAAAACACTAGGATTAAATGGTTAACACTGTTCTTTTCATTCGTAATCTTTTGACTCACTTGGAAGTCAACCCTGAATATCAAGCCATCACTGAATCTTGAAACTACAGGAAGCCCTGAACAAAATGATCGCCTGCATACAAAACAGCGAGATGCAAAACCTGCTTATGTTCATTAAACTTTGAAGATCATCCATTAGCACATTAATCCGACCACTGCATTATAATGTGTAAAACAGTAAAGAAAAGAAGCACTGAGTAATTTTAGCAGATTTGCTAGGTCTGACATATTATGGGTTGCTCTAAGAACTATCTTTCACAGTCGCACGCTGTATCACAATCTCCTGGCAGACTTCTGTCAAACTGGAACCTTGTAAATCCACATTTTCTCCAGCAATATAGGGATTCGTGAAGTGTTTACAATTATGTTGGAACAGGTTAAGACATGTCATAAAGTTTACCAGAAAAATTATCTTATTCAAAATACACAATCACTTAGACTATTTAACACTCTTCAGCTTGCTTGACCTGCCTCCAAGTGGAATGCACTAGAGAAAGCGACGTTCAACAAGCACAAGGATGCTACAAGTGAGTATCTGGAGATCTCCAGTAAACGCAAATTTAATGAAGAAAAAAAAAAAACACGGGTTGGTACCACACACGGTTCCACTATGCACAATTTTCACTTGATACTCATGATATGGACAAATTTATTGACAAATTATAGCTGAAATGAAATCTCAGAAGAACACATAAATTGTACTATTAAAGGAGATCACGGGCCATCTTGCCAAATACCTTGTGTTGGCTGCTGCACTAAAATGAGTTATTTCAAAGGAAAAAATTAAATATCCTACACACAGACAAGTATGAAATAACAGGAAAATGTTTTATGCCTATTACCTCATATCTAATATAAATGCAGCAAATCTCTATAAAAGATTCCATTTTGCTTCAGTGGGACTTTGCAGACTTTGATCATACAGAGTCTCCTTGGCCCTCCACTTGCATGCTAAGGTGTAGAACACAAATGCAAATCCTTTCATCTCTTCCTTGATAATATTTCTGTGGATAAAGAACTACGATGAAAAGCTGAATTAGGATATTTCTTAGGCAGGGAATATAGCAACATGTCGCCAAAATCTGCAATCCTTCTTTTCTTTCAGTGGTAAATATTTAAGGATTTTGCAAAACTTCAATAGAGGTCACCTACTTTTACATACCCAAGTAAAAAAAAAAAAAAATTTAAAAAATCTGACTTCATGCATTACCTAAAAATGTCACATAGCACCACGTGACACTCCACTAACTCAAAGGATAAAAATCCCTACTTATATAGTCCAACAGACTCAACCTAACGCCTCGAGGCAAGACAGTAAGCCCTGTCTCCAGCAAACAAAGCATACATCCCTAGGCAACTTCGCATCTGGTATAATCTGCTGCTAGCAACAGCTGTCTCCGTCTTCTTGAAAACCTGTGAGCATTACAGAAGAAAAAGCTTTTATTCAAGTCTTTTTATCTGAGGGAAAAAAAAATAAATAAAATTTCCCTTGACACATTAAATGGCATCTTAATGTTATTTCACAGCTTTAACATTTTGCCTTATCTTCTGGGACTATAACCGGAGCTAGGGGGAAAAAAGTTAAACTGAATATTCTTCATAATAAGCATCGCCTTCATTTCACTTTTGTAAAGTTGTGCAGGTCTCCACAGAATAAAGAATTTTGTACACTGAGATTTTTTTGCTTTAAAATGCAATTAAGTGGAAACATCAGAACTCAAGTTTCAATCATAGTCAACTTTCATTACATCCATAACACACTGTACAGTCCATGAAACCCACCATAAGTGAAAAACTATTGTAAGAAAACGACGAAAATTTTTGTCTCATTTTCAAGAAACCACTTCTCAAAATATGCATTGCAGTACTACATTGTCACCTCCTTTTAATATCGCTTAATGAGCCCTCCTCATATTAACAAAAGCCTACAGAAATTATTCTTCAGAAATCTAGTTAGCACAGCAAATGTATGAGAAAAGCCTTTATCCTTCAAAAACATGAATAGTAATGAGAATAATACCTCATGGAACCTAGCAGATGGCATGAATAAATACATCTTCCCTTTTACACACCCTTTACGTTTTTCAATTACATGATCCTTCCCTTGAACTTTCAATTTCATTGACTCGGGAAATATTTTCTAGAAATACACTCTTTTCTAAAAACTACTTGCAAGATACACATCTGAAAAGAAGTTTAGTTAGAGCAATTCTTTTTTAAAGAAAGGAATTATTCAAGCTACTTCCTAAGTAATGGGTGGGGAACAAAAAACAAGTGAGAAGCACCAGAGGCATAAACCCAAGAAAGTACTGCATACAGTAGAGGGCTCACACAAAATCTGCAGTGAGAACACAGCTGTTGCTCTAATATCAGATATGTGAAACCAAGTATTATACCTACAAACTCCCAATTTCTTCCTCCAAATTCATTGTTGGTGGAATTAAATAACAAAGAAGTGTTTAAACAATGAGCCGAAGTCTGCCTGCAGCAGAAGGACTAAGTAACAGCCAAATACAAGTCAGAGAAGAAGCAAGAGCGGAATTTTCGGCAAAAGTAATAAATTAGGGGGAAAAGTGCTTTACAGTGAGTTCGTTAAGCTTTGCATTGATAGTAGTTGAGAAATGTTCATTAATAGGAGGAACTATTTCTAACACTCAAGTACAACAGGTAGTATCTTCTTGTCTGAAATGCAAATGTAAGTATTTCAACCTGAATCCTACCTGGCAGATGACAACTGACCATACTCTCAAGTAATTTTTTTTTACATCAACGAGTTATTTCTACCAAAACACTGTTTCTATTTCTCCCCTTCCCGTTCTTGTACCAGCACAAACCCGGTGACTTTCGCATTAAGATCTGTATAGTTAAATCAAATTGTGCAATGCACCAGCGGAGTCTATTCACCCCATTCTCATGGCCTTCTAGCACACAAAATCCACGAGACCCCTTATCAGGTATTTTAGAAAGGTGTGAAGCCATAAATCAACAGGAGGTTTATGTCTAGAAACGCCCAAAGAAATGCATGTATACATGAAAAAGTTCTGCTAAGGCAGCTCTAGCTGAATACAGTATGAGCTGGGTATACGATGAGATCAGGTTGCCAAAGGTTATAAAAAGTAAAATTGGGGGGGATACTACTTCCCAGGCTGTAGAAATTATGTTGTGATGTCTCTGGGGAAAAAGAAAAGCTATTCAGCTAAAGATTCAAATGTGTGAAAGATCTTCCAACTGTCTCATCTGCTGAATTAATCAGTAGGAAGCCACAAGTTTTAAAGAGCACGCAACATCCCTGGAATGAAAAGACGGTGCCTGTATAGCATCTGGAATACATTCCTGAAAATCCATAAAATCACATAGCTATTTTCTGTTTGAAAAATTACAAATGCTAACTTAAACGGTGCCTTTACAGGCTTTGAGCCAACCTAATGTCTCCTTACTACCCAAAGGCTTGCTTCCCATCCTCCCTGTCCGCTATCGCTGCTCCTGCCTTCCTCCATCTCCAACCCCTCCTCTTTCTCGTTTCTGACCATCTGGTATCACTCCTCCTCTGCTCCAAGCTCTACCGCTCACCGGACCCTTCCAGGGCCCCATTGAACTCGCTGATGTAGGAGAAACCTACTGAGCTGAGTCTGGGGGGAGTGTTACCATTTTATTCCATTAACTTAGCTCATGGGAGAAGGGCTGCAGTAGGGCCAAAACAGAGGTCAAGGGAAAGTTTTTGGGAAGGAAACAGAAAAAGAGGACATGGGAACTCCTTGTCTCATCCACGGTGAGCTTGATAAGTCTTGTGAAACCTTTGAGGTCGCAATCTGCTCAGCAGCACGGGTGAATAAAAAGCAAAAAGGATGTAAGAAACTCATACATGTTGTGCTTTCGAGGTTAAGGACAGCCCCATAGCCAAAGGCACGTGGAAAACCTTCGGAAAGCTTGTCAACGTTATTAATCAGAGCAGAACCACTCGAGTCTACTTATGCCTGTCAGCTTCCTTAGCCCTGAAAGAACGACCACATTTTCCTCGTGAGGCACGTGAAGATGCAAAAGTCCATTTGAGGATGGCTATTTTAATTATTGGAGTTGACTACATTGCTCTTTGAGGACCAATCTCTAGGAAAGCGGCCCTCCAGTTACCATGCCGCATCCTCTGAACTCGTCTCCTAAACAGACACACGGGACTAGATTATGTCTCCATTTGTGACCAACGCAGATTTACAATTGAGTTCAGCATGTTGATCTGTCTTCTGCTAATACCGGCAAGTTTAAGTGTATTACCAAAATATTATCTAAGATGACAATGTTTTCCATAATTACTATTTTGTTCGTTTTACCTACTTGTGGGATTGAAGAAAGAGGAAATGACTAATTCTTTTTCTATTACTACTACTTTAAACTACATGCATGAGGCTCAAAGTATATACCAGCAAACCTCATAAAACTTTGGCCATCCCTAGCACTCGCTGCCTTTTCTTCCCCCCTCCTTTCACTTCTAACCTTTAGCTCTCTGCTGACGGCACGAGTAACTTTAACTCTGGACTTCTTTGAGGCACAAAGTACCAGATACACTGAAGTTCTGCCGCCGCAGCCTTGCAAAAGCAGAGGCTGCCGGTAGGTACACTGTCAGGGAAGTGCTGCAAGCGGCAAAGGCTGGGATTACCTTTAAAACAAAGAAATTACGTTTCTGCATACCCTTGAAGTTTTATGTCCTTTAGTACGTACACGACAGGTTGCAGTAAAGTTCTATAAGCATTTCGCTATCTTTCTACATCTCCAGTTTCATGCCAGCCTTTCTTCAGCAAGAAACTAACTTTTCAGAAGAAGCAGAAATTGCTCCAAATCTACAGCAGCAATTTTGCCCTTTCTCTTTACCGTCTACCACTACTTCCCTCCTTCAAGTGCAAGCATTTTGCATTCTTTCTACTGCTTTGAACAAGTAAGACTTTGTTCTCCCTGTTCAAATTTCAACATTTAATTCTGTTATGAATTTATTTTTGCATATATAGATTAACTGTTTAATCAGATGTACTTGTCTCAAAACCAGTAAAAGGAAATCTCCTGTAAATTCACTTGGAAAGGGACATTAAACTTCTGACAGATTGAAGAAATAGAAATCAAAATCATTAGTGAACTTTCATATAACCCACTTGACTCTTACTCTATTCCTCTGTTCTTTCTACATATACTCCGTAGGAACTATAATACTCTATCGTAGTATTTGTGGCATATGTCTCCTTTAAGGCTTGTTAACTGACCATTTATTGTACTTTACCTTCCCAATCTTCCCACTGTCAGTGCTATTCATCTCTTTAAACACAGAAGAAGTGCAGTTTAGGACATACTATTATCCTAATTAATTTATGAAATACTACACTGCCTCTCAAGTTCAAAGTCCAGGCAGGCTTCAAGCTATGTGCATGCATGGCCAATGACTGTAATACAAAACCTCGTTGATACAAGGGCTAAAAAAAAGAAATTAGTGTTGAATGAAAATCAAATCATCTGATTTTTTTTTTCCTCCCAGACGTGTAGTACGCTTCTCAGTAACAGATTACCTACAAAGTTTAAAAAGGATCATCAAGAGAAGCTGCTGTTCTAGAAGTTATTATGAGTACTTTTCTTTCCTTTTTTTTAATTTGTTTTGAGAAGTATAACACACCAGAAATTTTTTCCATTGGGTGAGGAAGGTGAAGATCCAAAAACACGGTGCAGAATTTACATGGACTAAGCACACAGAGCAGTATGTGGTACGGACAACATTGTTCTACTGAGTCATCAGACCAAAATCCCTGAAGGTTTCCGTGCCGTGTCTGACATGGGACATTCTGATAAAAAGTCACAGATAACAAAGGAGCCAAGAGCCAACTCATTTTCTCTTGGACACCATCAGGGCAGCTGAGGAAGAAAAGCCACAGACCTGAAAGGCAGCCAAAATTCTGACCACCAAGGCTTTCTGCTAGTCAAAAAATCAGGTAGCTACGACTACTACATGAAAGAGAAAAACCAAAGCCTCCTCAAGAACCACTACATACACTTTTCATCACATCTGCACAGAAGACTGTCAAGAAACTACCCAACAAAGAAAAGGGAATAAAATTCAATGAAGTAATTTTTCAAACCAGTAAGCTGCATGTATCTTTTCCCTTATGGAAATGTTACGTGAGCAGTCATGCTGTGCCTAGGTTTCGTGAGGAATTCTGCAATAGATAAGGACTAGAGCATGGCACGATGAAACGGAAACAAGCAAGAAAGAACAGAGCAGAAACAAAAAAGGAGGTTTAGCTCCTAAATCCTGGAACCTTCATTCTGTCCAAATTGCACTGTACCACATTTTTATTAACGTTTTACTAATCTAAAGGTATGAAGACTGTTATTTAATTCCTATTCATGATCATAGTATCTAAATAGTAATAGAAGTAATACACTATGCAGTGTACTCTCTCGTATCCTCTGTTTAATCTTGTTTTTATAGAATCAGGGAAATGTAGGTTGGCATGGATTTCTAGAGGTCATCTAGCCTAACCTCCCGCTCACAAGTGGACTACTGACAACCCAGTCAAGGTCAGAAAACTTGCCATCACGTAGGTTGGCATGGATTTCTAGAGGTCATCTAGCCTAACCTCCCGCTCACAAGTGGACTACTGACAACATCGTTACCCAGTCAAGGTCAGAAAACATGCCATCACTTGTTATGCCTTCTGGTCCGATCAAGAAGAGCTTGGTTCCTTAATCTTTGCAGTGGCCTTTCAAGTAACTACAGACTACTGTTAGATTACCCAGTAGCCTCCTATGTGCCAGACTCATGACAGCCTGACCAGTTCAGTAGTTCTCGAATGGACCTGCTTCAGTCTCCCTGCAGCTCTTAACTGCCTCCACTACACCCAAGACACAGTAATCCAGGTGTAACCCCACCAAGTAAAGAGGAATAAATGCCTTCCCTCGATCTCCTGGTCATGTTTGTCTTATTCACAACTGAGAACAACAACTCATGACAGTTGCTTCGTGTTTCTTGGTCCTCATCACACATCTCACATTCTTTGCAACTGGCGACGCGGCCAACAGCCTTACCTCAAGAGAATATGAAGCTATGTTAACTAACTCTTCATTAATATCTTAAATTTCTCACTGTTTTATAGCACACCTGCAAGAATGGTAAAGATCCAGACAATTCTCCATGGAATAAGTTTTGACATACACATTTGTCAAACAGAAAAATCTCGTTTCTGTATTGGTAGAACATCTTAGTGCTTCTACACTCACACAAACTCATCACAGTGCCTGAAAGCAAGACTCCTACACTGCTTTAACTTGATGCTTTAGAAGGGTCTTGCACAACAAAACTGAAGAGATATTTTATTTTCTAAAGAGATGGAAGCTTTGAGTCTGTGGTTTCATGTACACATTCTGAAGTGTATGACAATTACTTAAGAAGCTAACCTTACATCAGAAGAGAAGAAATATGATTTTGTCTTCTACTCAGGCATTTTTTAATCACCTTATCAAAAACAAAACAAAAATGAAATTCCCGGACGACTTGAATGACGACTGCATTTTGCTTTTGCCTGTACACTGCTGGAAAAGTTCTCCACTCAGTTGTTGTCACCGATGTTCAAGCACGGGAAGGAAGAAGATGCTGTTAGAAAGCAGGAAGCTCAGAAGTGCATCACGCAGGGTAAGGTGGCTTTACTGCACTCCCACTGCGAGGTGGGACCGATCCGAGTACCTACATCTGCTCGTCACTAACAATTTACGCAGCACACTTGCTTCCATCCTGCTTTAGGTTTTTTGATGTGTATGCCTGGGAAAACAGTTACAGGGTGGGTGCTGAGGGAAGGAAGAGAAAGAGACAAGCCCTAGAAGTAGCTCCGAGAAATTAATACCAGTTTAGTCATCTAAATCTAGTTCAAAATGTATTATTTAAAGAGCTAAAAAATGTAACTTCTATCAGAGCGGAAGGGATAATTTCTCTAAGCATATTAGCCTGCCTAAGAATATTTCCTAAAATAACCAAGATATCATTCTAGCAGTTTTCACAATAGATAATATTCTACAAGTTTAAAACACTGCCAGGCTTTTCACAGGGATAATAATAAATGCATGGGCTCATGAAAGTTTCAGGTCACACGCACATCTGAAAGGTCTGAACAGTTTAAAGGATTCAAGCAACAAACATTAGCTCCTATGTCTTAACACTAAAGATTTCTAACAAGCAGCAATCCAGTGTGGCTTTAATATAAATATATGCACGTGACGACAACTACTTTACTCCCAAAGCTCTCTTTCTTTTTTCTAAATTTCCCATAAACTTTAATTCTCACAGATTAGTACCACCATCTTTGTAGCACCTCTTTACCTGTACATACACATAGAAGGAATATTCTATTTTTGAAGAATAAGCAGGCTCTAATACTACACGGTACTAAGTTTGCAGCACATAATCCGCGGCAGTAACTATTTGAGCACAATAAACTATACATCACACTTTATCAGGCTTTCACAGTTTTATCTCCCATCCCAGTTATCAGGAATGTCCTCATGAGAAAGGCCTCATTGCAGTATGCTACTGATCAGTGACTTTTTAAAAGTAATAATCTATCGTGAGAGTAATAAATAATTTTTAAAGGTCATTTTGCAAGTCCTACGCAAAATGAGCTAGGTGCTTTGCAGATAAAGTTTCGGTAATGATCTCTAACCTTTTTCTCAGTCCCGTTTCTGATGAGTGATCACCCCCAGGTCTGCACCAGGAATGGAGGTAGACTCTACCTGCTTGTTCCTTGGGCTCCCAAATTTTCTTTTGTAAGACAGATTCATGCCCTTACTCATGCTGCTCTAATGAAAAAAAGGCCCTCAGTGTTAAAACTCTCTCCCTGGACTTCAGACACATCGTAAATTCAGGCAAAAGTTGTAACATTCAAGCTTCTCTATAGCATATAAACAGTTCATAATAATAACATCATCAACCTTTAAATACCCCTAAGCAATATTAATTGCTCATACAGCATTTCCTATGCAATTGCTTCATTATTTCTAACTCATTTATATTTTTAATATAATATATATCTCTGCAGACTTCACGACACCTCACTCCAGGAAGCGAACCTAAATAACGCAATGCTCTGCGTTAAGCTCACTTAATGCTGCTCAGCATTCTACTGAGCCTCCCTGGAAATCATCGTCCTGTTACGAAACTTTGGAAAAGAAATCCATCTGCTCCTACCAGGAGTTTCAAAGAAATTCTGTTCTACAGTTCTTAAACACTGCAGAATTTGCGAGGATGGGGAAAGTGCTAACTGCACAACTTACGCCTCTGAAATTTGCTCCAAGAAATTTCTCATCTTTCTTCCTAATTTCCATACCGACTCAAGTACATTTTCCAGACTCTGACCGCGCTAAGTTTATAAGATGTTTTCTTTGAACTACTACTTCATTAATAAACACCATGATTTTTTCCTACCGTAGCCTATATACAAAGATTCAAAGCATTAAATAGGTAATTTTCAGAGTGATTGAGCCTTTATTCTGAACAGTCTACACACAGGAAGATCTTCCCCCTGTCATCAAGCAGAAGGTTGTTTTTAAACAGGTGCCAGACAGAGTCAGAACTTTTCTTTTAAATAAAGCTCAAATTGGGAAATTGAGCATCACGCTCCTTGAAGATCCTTTCAAAATCTGAGCCTTATTCATCAACTTTTCATGTTGCTTGCTACGGGACAAAACACTCCAGATTTCTCTAGCACTTGGGGGAGCACAGTGTGTGTTAACCTTATTTAAGACAACACAAAACTCCGTATCTATAGGATATAGGCCTACCTATATCAGCAGGAGGCAGGTTAAATTCTTCAGCAATGCACAGCAAGCATGTACTTAAAATATGCTGCGTGCATACTTACTTCAAAATACCCTACAGAATTACAGAAGTAAAAAGGTAAGTTCTGCACCGCTGTTACCACCAGCTCAACCTGATGGAATTTTTTTTAGGGCATCTTAGATTTAACAGTATAAAACAGCAAGAAGTGAAGATCTTAGGGTGCTTACTTGGTTTTAATAATTCCCTTTCCATAGAGCTAGACAGTGCTGCATTGCTCATTTGCCTTTTTTTTAAAAAAAATTAAAGCTCTTACCCTGTTCTGTGCCCTGATCACGGGTCAAGTGAAGGCCAGATCTACTCTGATGACCTTCAGAAGACTTGAGAGCCTTCACTCCCGATGCACTCTCCTTAAAATGTTGTTATAGCTACATTCTCCCTCCCTACTCCCATGAGCATACCAAAAATTACTCTTACTTTCCGCCTCCGTTCACAATATATATCAATTTATGGAATACCCACTTACTCTATAATAATTTCTGCCGGTTTTTGCCACTTTCTGAGAAAGCTATCCGATGTTCTATGTGAGAGCATCTTCCCTCTGACAGGAATTAGACAGGCTCAGACAAGATCCTATGTGTAAAGCAATGCTAGCTTAAAGAGATATTGTACTATTATACCTGTTTTCTAAATTATTTCCCTCTGTATGGAAATGGTTGTATCTAAAATAACACCAAGATGGATAAACTGTGTTTCCACCCAATTTGAAATGTGTTCAGTATCAGAAAATCACAATGTCAATAATACAGATACCAAACTGGAAAACACAAAAATACGAAAGAATTATTTGCTGCAGCAAACTTATTTCAAACTGTGCCTCTAACAACTTTGGCTTTAAAAAGTAACCCATAAAAAAAGTAGATAAATATTTTACTATTCATACATCAGCTTTATCAATTTTAAAGCACAAAACCAGAGCATGTGCGGTGTTCACAGTGAGTTATAATATTCAATAGGATTGCTCAAGCTCTAAAAGTACATGAATAATTTGAGAGTGCACATAACTCTCAAAAGTTATAAATTTTAAAAAGCCAACTCCTTCATTTCATGTTCTGTATTCTAAACCGTGCGCATTTGACCTTGACATCAAAATGGGCAATGATACTCTCCACGTTTTCAACTTACAATACAGTTTAACTAATACGTTACAAACTATTCCCACTCTATTGGTATTCCACATCCTGATATTAGAGAATTTGCAACACATGTATTCTATTTAATATTGACCGATACAACCCAAAATGTTGTAACTTGTACTATGAATTTTCTTTCTACAGAGCTGGACATAATAAATGGGATGCATAACTTGAAAAGAAACTGTTCAAGATGCCAACAGTTTCCTCGGAGCAGTATATGTTACTACAAAAGGAAGTCATACAATGCTGAATTAAGGAAATCATCACTGAGGCCATGGACTCCATTTGGTATCTATCCAGCCATCTTCTTCCAGAATTTACCCAATCCACACAACACACACCTCAATTCCTAATTGTACCACAGAAAGTGTCTGGGAGCTGTTTGGAAGCCTACCTTCTCTTTTCTGTTGCTCTTGGACTCCCCAGCTATCCATACCCTTCCTTCTATAAATGCAGCACTCCACCTGCCAGCGACCACCAGCAAATATTTCAGAAAGAGCATAAATACCAGACTGGCAGTTCTGTACAAGACCAAGCAACACTAGATGCTTTTTCTGTGATGATCAACAACAGTTTCCTCCGTGGACTATAAATTATGCTCTTGTATCTTTTGCCTAGCATATAGTTCTCTCTAGGATAAAGAGTTTCTGACTAAATCAACATGCTGGAGCATCATATTTGGTTGTTGATATTGTTTCTTTTAGTATTAACCAACATTAGCATTCTCCTGGTCTGATGGAATTTTCTCAGCATTCCGAGATTTCTTAAAGTTAACATCCATCAATTATTATCACAGCCTATGGTATTTTAAAAAAGCTAGCAGATTTATACACTTGGTATGAATATGTATAGGATATACTAAGAATGTATAACAAGTATATTAATTATATATACACTATAAATATATATGATATAATGTATAATACATTTATATT
>NW_009631489.1:0-9793 GCF_000690535.1 Cariama cristata | reverse complement strand
TTATTAATATTTTTTGTATATATATTAAATTATTATAGTGGTGTTTTATGCAATTCTGATCACCCAAGTGTTTTGCCTGGGACTCTGTTTCTCTTTTCACCCTTCACATCAGTGTCTTGTAGACAACTATCAAAGACATGAGGGTCTTTGTCATGGCATTGACAGTGTCCTTGCTTGTAACAGAAATGTGTCAGGCATTTTAGACAAATATTCCCAGCTTTTTTGATATAGGCCTAGGAATCAGGAATCTCAAACACTAATTTTACATTGATTTTCTTTTTGCACTTGAACAGTAGCTGCTCAAGTGCCTATTCAGCAAAGGTTTTGACCAATTTAAATGATTCTCCACAGTTCATCTGCTTAACTTTTCTTTATCACAGTTTTTCTACCTGTAAATTAATTTACAAAAAGAAACAAGCAAATAAAAAGCCAGTAGTACTTCCTGGTAAATAGTTCCTTGTTTTCTCAAGGGTTTGTGGAGATTTATTACTAAACAATATCTGAGGTGTAAACATGAACTAAATATTAAATATGAAGAACATGAACACTGTGCAGACTGCTGATCTCCAAATATTACAGTCCTTACATCTTGTGTTATCTGTCTACATAGGTCTACTTCAAAAGAGTCCCTGTGATTGATGCTGCTATACTGCAAGAGATTTCTTGCTAACGGTTTTGGAGATGTCTGAGAAACTATCCTGAAGCAGCATAAATAGTAAAGCTCCTCTTTTGCTTTAGTAATTCAATATTCCTGGTGGTATTGTTTGCTTAGGGGTAGTCAAAGATTATCTTGGTTTTAGCCTAGGATTTGGGAGACATAGCATCCAGCCTCTGCTTCCCTCCCCACAGCACTAGGGAGATGACAACCTTCTTAAAGATTCAGAATTCACATGATAACATGGGCTCACAGAAGTGCCTTTTAAATAATCTCTATTTTAACACTTTTAAAAGCATTATTAGTCAGTTTGAATCAATGTTCTCAGAATTCATTTTTCTGTGGAACTCGATATTTCCTTTGCATATTTCTGAGTGTCTTTGGCTGAATTGTCCCCTTCTTAACACTCTGCACAGATAGCTCTGAGCTATGAAGGAGTCATAGCAAAGATAAACTGGCAGGATGAAGCAGAGAGGTATAGAGTCCAGCGTATATATCAATTGATGTATTTTTAATGTACCTAATTGAAATTGAAATTTCAGATCTACGCAAAAAGTTGCCTGATGTGCCTGATCAGAGGTGTTCATTTTAGAGATGACCTCTGTGTTATTTAAAATAGAAAAAAATCACATACATGTGATGAAAAAAATAGTCCCTTAGAGTTGCAATCTGTGAAGGGCTCCAAATGACCTAATTAGTAATCTCGTCTAAGAGTATAATGTGTGAAGGCAGAAAGGGTCCTTAATTCTTCAAACCCAAATTGTGTGTATATATCATCTGGGAAAGAACCATATTCTGGAGAGATAGGATGAAGAACAAGGATATGAAAGGAAACTCTGGAAACGTGTAGACATCTTTTTTTAACCGAGTTTACATTAGTTCCTTTAATGGCAAGCTGTTCTCTGATAGCACTCTCATGTGCTGGATACATTCTGGCAAAATGAACATCAAGCTTATTAACTGAGTAATTTGCTCTTTACATTGAGATTTTGCTCATACACCATTGGGATAGTTTTTCATTACATATGATTTGTTTTTTCTGAAAGCACAGGTGAGATTAGGGTAGTGACAGTCACCCTGAACAGTCATCTTTGAAAATGCTTTACTGTTATTACATTATCATAGTTACTTTAAAAAATAATAATAATCCCATTAACTTCATTAAAATGTCTACTGATGTATGATTGTATTTTCTGGCTAGGAAATGCAAGGCAGCCTGTGCTGTACTAATAAGTCCTTTGAATGCTGAAGTTGTACGGCAGATACCCCCTTGTGCCTCTTGCAGAATTTCTCCAAGAAATCTTTATTTTCAATTCCATCTCCTTGGATACCTGATTGTCTCATTTAATAAGCTGTTATGAAGCTTAGCACAGAATGCTTTCCTCCATAAAAAAGATGCAGAGTTATGCTATTTTGTGTTGAATGTAAAAATTTTATTTTAAAACATTATTCTTTAAAGATTTGTTCTGTGCAATTCACCTCATATTCGTGGCAAATATTCTGTTCCCTTGGACAGACAAAATGAATTGAAAATTTTTTAGTTTCTGATTTACACGGAGCCCGCTAGAAGATGGAATTCAGAACAGTACATCCTCCTATAATACATTTATTGGGAACCAAATACTTTCTCATCGTCCAGCTGCACTTTTAAAAAAATTCATTTAGTGCTGTTGAAATGCCTTAGCTTAGCAGTTTTGGAGACAAACATCATGTATCCCACAGAAAACGGTCTGCCTTAGGCAAAGCAATCCTAGTGACTTCTTGAGTCCATATTTGTAGAGATGCCTGTTAGGCTACTTCTCTCATAAAATTGCTACTTTTGTGGTCTTAATTCACCATCCAGTGATGCCATGGGAATCCTTCCATCCCGCTTCAAAAAGCTGTAGGAGTTCATCTTTATTCCTTTAGAAAATGTGAGCTTCCAAGGTTAGGATTTTTTTTGAGGGAATTATTTTGACAGAAGTTTTTTCAAGTCCTGAGTGTTGAAAACAGTCTGATAGAGCAGTGGAGCCAGAGCAGGTTAATGTAATACAGCTCAGAGATAGTAGAAGTATGTTGTCCATGGTGTGGGTTTCCACACTTTCAGACCAAAGTTGCATGGTGGGATTGGCACACAACCTGGAAGTTGAAGTCCTTGGAGAAGAGATGCCAGAGAAGCACGCATTAGTTACCAGTGTGATCACATTTCAAAATAATCTCACTGTTGTGTTCTCCATAGATCACACCAGAAGGTAGCTTTTAAATATTGGGTGGGGTATGGGTCTCTATGGGTGAGGAGAGAAAGGAGGTTTATACTCTGAAATTAATTTCTTTTTTCAAGGGAGAGAAAACTGATGATTCCTACTGGACAAAAGTAGAACATGGGTTTCGGGTTGCTTCCCAAGAGCCTGCTGACCACTTCCCATGCTGCCTGGCTCCCTGGGAAGAAGAGGAAATCAGTGAGTACCAGCTGCCTCATGGAGCGGGAGCATCACAGGCAGCAACCCCTGAACCAGCAGCACCCAAGTGCCTGAGGAAACTGGCAAACCCTGACCCTGGTTCCTTGGTCCTCCAGCTGAGAAGCTGTGGACCCAAGTTCTGATGCAGACCAATAGCCAAAGTGCAAAGAAATCCTCAGGCAAGGTGTGTAAACACCCAGATGACTGGGAAACCTGGGGCTTTGCC
Organism: Cariama cristata; assembly: GCF_000690535.1. Taxonomy (NCBI): domain Eukaryota; kingdom Metazoa; phylum Chordata; class Aves; order Cariamiformes; family Cariamidae; genus Cariama; species Cariama cristata. The sequence continues at coordinate 6,474 of NW_009631489.1, read as the reverse complement.
TGCCAACCAGCAGAGAAGGTAGTGAGCAGGTAGGCTGGCAGAAGACCAGGATCATGGGGATGATAAAGTGCCACAAGTTATGTTTAATTTTTTATAGGAGCCATGGACAACATTGTAGGAGCAGCAGAGTGGCAGAGAAACTCAATGTGAATAGGATATTTGTTAACTTTTAATTGAACTCTGGGACAGAAGCCAGAGATCTGACAGAAAGTGTGATATGAGTCATAAAGGAAAGGCCACAGGTACTGAGGGATAAATTTTGACCTCCAAGATGTGTGGTAAACTCCTCAGGAACAACAGAAAATGTGAAGCAAATATAAGAGAAAGTTACTGTCTGAAAAGAGACATTCATAACAATGTTTGAACAAAGGGTAGACATCTAATTCTTAAGGATATGCTATGATGTCCTTGATGACATCAGAAGAATGCATTCTGTGGAGCAGTGGTGGACAAAATATTTGAGGCAGAGCTGGAGTACCATTTTTAATTGCAAACAAATGAAGCATGTATTTGAAAGAGCCACTTGTCTCTGTTTCCCATTAGGAAACATATCTCAACAAGATAGAGCTGTAAAGAAGAAAGTGGATACTAGTATTTTCAAAGTCAGACTGTGAATAGAAGAAATAAGAGACTGAGTGACTTATTTCACTGGTACCAGTAGGCAAATAAAAACAAACTCATTGACTTATTGACAGTCAGACTTCTACTTAATGACAGTCCTTGAGCAGCTCAGCAGGTATGTAAAGGAGGAACACTTGTGATGTCTCCAGCACCAGGGAAGATGGCTATGAGTTTGTGCTCATGCAATGATCTGATTGAGAAATGCCATTTTCATACTTTGCTGCTGAGGTTGTGTTTTGTACCCAAATTGTTCCAGCCATAAATATCACCACTGGACAGGACATAATAGAATGGAATATCGTAAGTAGCTTTAAGACATGTAATAAGTGAATTTTTGATCTGGGGGATGACAGTAGAAGTACATACACAGCTTCTTGTGGGATTTGGGAAGAATCTGAGCTAATGGACTGAAATAAGTAAACAGTAATGTAGGTTGCATGTAACATAGGACAAAAGCTAACACAGCAAGGCAAATTATAGAATTGTTTAGGTTGGAAAAGATCTTTAAGATCATCAACTCCAACTGTTAAACTAGCACTGCCAAGTCCACCACTAAACCATGTCCCTTAACACCACATCAACACGTCTTTTAAATACTTCTAGGAATGGTGACTCCACCGCTTCCCTGGGCAGCCTGTTCTAGTTCTTGACAACCCTTTCGGTGAAGAAATTCTTCCTAATATCTAATCTAAACCTCCCATCATGCAACTTGAGGCTGTTGTCCTGTACGTGCACTCAAGATGATCTGCTCCATAACCTTCCCCAGCACTGAGGTCAGGCTGACAGCCCTGTAGTTCCCTTCATCCTCCTTCCGGCCCTTCTTGTAGACAGGCATCACATTTGCTAACCTACAGTCAACTGGGACCTCCCTGGTTAGCCAAAACAGCTGGTAAATGATGGAAAATGGCTTGGTGAGCACTTCTGCCAGCTCCCTCAGTACCCTGAGGTGGATCCCATCCAGCCCCATAGACTTGTGTGTGTCCAAGTGGTGTAGCAGGTCGCTGACCATTTCCTCTTGGAATATGGGGGGCTTCATTGTGTTCCCCATTCCTGTCTTCCAGCTCAGGGGGCTGGGTACCAGAGAACAACTGGTCTTACTAGTAGAGACTGAGGCAGAGAAGGCATTCAGTACCTCAGCTTTTTCCTCATCCTTTGTCACTGTGTTTACCCCCACCAGGCACGCCTGGTATCTATTAGACATAAACCGTTGACCAAGTCTGGGACTAGCAGTAGATCCAGCTGCACCTAGACTCCTTTCTGAAGGAGTTTAGAAAGCAAGGGGGTCTACTCTCAACCTCGCGACTCATCGGGAGGGTCTGCCTTACTGCTTTTCACCTCTGGTCTCTGTGTAAATCACTCTAGCTCAATTCTAACTTGACTTTTCCTGTGTATATCCCTTTCATGTAGTAAGTAATAGAGTGAACCTTGCCATCAAACTTTGTTAAGTTGCACTTTTCTAAATTCATATTAAAACCATTTCTTCTAATACCTTTGGCAGTGATTCTTTGAGTGACCCCAAACCACTCATTTGTGACACTGTGTCAATTGTGGTGGGTGCAGAGCTTAGAGAGGGCATGGCTTGTAGCCAGGTAGATACCATTGGTCCCTGGTTGAGCTGGCAAAGCTTCAGTGCCCTTCCTGCATGCCCTTCTGTGCCAACTGCTGCGCCAACTGCTGCGCCATGCCCTGGTCGCTAACAATCCCTAGGGGCTTCTTTTATACGTGGGAGAGGCTTGGCCCCACCCAGATCTCATCAGCCAAGACCAAATCATTTGATCACAATAAGTGTGGCGACATTCATACTGTGTTCATTCCAGCAGAGAAAAAAATGGGTGTAAAGATGTCATGAAAAAATGATCTATATACGTAATTTATCTGCTGAAATCAGTTATCTGAGAGCACTGCAGTGCTAAGATACGTGATGACAGCAAGGTATAAATCTTAACAGGAGTTTGAAAATCTGGAAAAAGTAAATTCTAGAAATGCGTGTCCTAAAGAACTCTTGCTGTGATTCTACTCTGCTAACTTTACCTGCCTGAAAGTGGTGTGTCTTGCCAAGTCAGTGTAGATTAGGTTAATTTAGTAACTCCTAGGTTGCTTCCAAGATAATTCATGTTGTCCAATTTTTACATCTGTTTTGGAAAAGGAAGAATTTCTCTCTGTAGTTGCCTGTCTTCCTCCACAAGTGGTGAGAAAATCAAAAGCCAGTAAACAGTAATAGAAAAACTGTGTTTTATTTTAGTCCAAGGATGTAATATTTTCAGGGTTTTAATTAGGGGATGATACTGTTAACCTGTGTTGGTCATAATCCATTTAGTACTGTTGACAGAAGAGAATGGCAAACACCCTTCTCCTTCACCTGAGAATACAAAGATTGTCCCTCCCCACCCCACCAGCTACAAGTGTATGGCTTGCAAATTGAATGCAAACCTGGGTTGCTGGTTTTATTCAGACTCTCCAGAGGATTTGACAAAATGCAGTGAAGCAAAGTCCAGAGCAGGACTAGGAAAAGTCATTAACAGATACTATCACAGGGTGACACAGAGAATATGTTCCCTGTCCCCAGTAGATTTTAAGGTGGCACTTAATAATAAAGGGACTTTTGTCTCTAGGCTGTTCGTGTCTAAAGTGACACAGAAAAAATAATTTTAAAGGCTACATGAAAATAATGTAGATATTGAATGATCTAAGTGAAAGACTAGACACATTTTCTAGCCTCAACAACTATTTCTTCTGAACAACTGTAGTATCAAGGAAGTTATTAGCAGATGCATATTCTGAATATTCAGATCAGCTTAAAACACCACCCTAAAGGCATGGTGTTTATTCCTCTTGGAGGAAAGCACACAGACATTTTTATGTTGCCTGAGTAGACAGCTCACATTCATACACTTGACTAAGCTAAACAGGTGACTATTGCAATCAAATATATTTTTGTTTGACGTGAAAGGTCTATCAGAACATATCTAACAAGGGATCACATTTTAATAAGCATGGAATTAAATAAGGAGTCTACTTAGGCAAAACTAAGCTAAGTTGCGTAAATCCCATTTTTCTCCCGTTAAGAATGTGCTTATAAGTGTTGGCATGCAGTCACTTGTTAAATCATAGTAACTGAGATGGAAGAATTGAGTGTCTAGCTGGAGGTCAGAGAGGATTTCAGTATCAGATCCTAGCAGCAGAAGCCTGTTCTGAGTTGCTTTCTGATGCACTAACCACTGTGAATGTCTATCATCTAAAGGAAGTTATCTTTTGATATTTTTAACATCACTACCGTTGCAGCATTTCATACTCTATTGCTGAGTCCGATTCACTACCCTGTCTTAAATTTTTAATAGTGTGGCTGTTAAACTAAAGAGTATACATTCTTTAAAAAAAAGGTACAAGCTTTGTAAGGGCACTCTGAAAATTAGTTGTCTGAGAACCAAGTTCATAGCTTAAGGCGATATTTCTCACAACTATTCATTTTGTGAAAAAGAACAATCTGAGCTATTATTCCAGGAACTGAAAACAGTCTTTGCCATGGCCAGATGAAAGCACATAGTATTAACAGAATTCACAATTTAAAAGAACTTAAAACTGCTGACTAGGACAGTAGGACAAAGTATGAGAAATTTTAATGTATTTCACTACTTTTGGTTGTAGAGCTCAGCTGTTCCTGACCTACCGGTCATGTTTCTTTGTATAATTCTATTAATTAATGTAGAAATGTTGCATTAATTAACTGAAAAAGAGAGACATGCCTTCCTCCTGTCCACTGACAACAATCTTACCTAACTGAGGTGTTTTATACGTTGCCAGCAGTAAACCTTGGGTAGCACCACAGCCAGCTCCATCAGACCATGATGTTGTATTTCTTCCACTGTGAGCAATGGTCACCATAAGCTACCTCCAGTCTCCATGCTATATGATAACAGTAAGATGGTGCCACCTCCCACCACAGTCAAGAGCCCCATTCTTGCCTCCATCCCTTCTATCTGTGCCAGCACAAGGCTGCTGTGCTCACTCCTCAATAAGTTACACCACTTCCAGAAGGCAGGCAGAAACTTCACTGAAGGAAAAACTCTACTGAAAGGAGAAACGCTCCTGTTTTAGCCAAACCAGGACACCTGCTCGTAGGGACTCACTCCTTAAGGATTTCATACTGTATAAAACAATGGCAGTCTTAAAGAGCTGCAGGTAGTGAAGCTATTAGTTAGGAACCCTGGTTTAATTACCTATTGACTTTGACACTGAAAATAGACCAGAAATAAGAAATCTGAAATCTTTTCAGGATAAATCAAAAAAATTTTATTAAACTGTAAAAACAGCTTTTCACATATCTTTTGTAACATAAGATCCTGATACCTCTAAGAAAATCCTCTGAATGCATCAGCTGATGCACAGAATTGACTGTGAGAATGACATCTCCCAAGAAGAATGATGATGGATCCCAAAAAAGGAAAAGAAATATCAAGACAAATGTCGGCATCATAAACAGGTATGTCACCTGCTATTTGGCAAAGGAAGATGACGGGTCTGCATAAAATCTGGACAGCATAGAAGATGTTGAAGAAGAAGAAAGAATAATGTGAAAGGGGACAGATTAAACCAGTGGAAGAAATCTAACAGGACAGAAATGAAAGCATCTAGGTGGTCTTCTCAAATCAGCTTTTAATCCAATCCGCATTAGCAATGTAATGCAGCCCTACCATTTGATACAGGTTGCTGTATCAGTTGCAATCATCCACTCTCAGACACTAAGGCAGGAAAAATATCTTGTCTCTCTTTATCCATTGTTTATGTCATGTCATTAGAGATCTGAGCAAGCCATGCCATCATGTTCCTGCCCTTAGACTAATTAGACCCACTTAGAGGAAGCTGATTAAGGCAGAAACAGTGTTCTGAATTCCAAAGCTCAACTTAACATCTCTGCGTGGCATTTGTAATGTGTCACATCATAGTTAATTTGGAGATAGCATGAGTATCTCAAAACTATACTGCATCTGTGATTATCAGGAGCAAATCTCCACCCTGGAGACCACTGGTTGTCAGAATACCATGTCCGTGCAGAAGCAGCTGTGTTGAAAGGGTGGTTTTCTCAGACTGCTCACGTGTCCTTGTGCATCAGACACCTCTCAGGTCTTTGCTTTGCTCCTTCCTAGGTCATGTCTTCCAAGGAACGAAGAAATTATGCTTCTGGTTAGCAATGGGCTCATAAATGGGCTCATTATAAGTAGAATATCTATCTTCAGCTGTTGAAAAATGTCTGCTGAGATGGATCTGTGATGAAGCAACCTGTTAGTGTTTCTGTCTCTTCAGTCATAGTTGACTCTCTTAGTAGCCTTTTTTGCTTTGGTATTAAACATTTAGCTCACTTTTTCTGTCTCCCCAAATGGATGTGCATTCGCTTTGAAAACCTGTCTGCAGTGCTCTGAGTGTGGGGTTCAGACTGATGCAGACAGAAGTCAAATAAGCAGCAAAGTTAGTCTCAGAAAGGATGAAACACCTTTGTTCCTCCTTGATGAGATGTTTTTCTCTCATTATGTAAAACTACACATGGTTGAAACAATACAAACTATGATTTCTATGACGTTATATTTAGTGATATAATAAAGTTTAATTTGTATATTGTTTGGAAAGCCTTTATTGAGAAATCATTGTAATGTGTACTTTTAAATACACCATGTGTAGAATTATGTTTTATTAAGCTTTCTTTTCACTCTAAACGAGCTCTAGATGGAGACATTTATCCATAAAATTATTTTCTTTAACAAAGATTATGAGATGAACAAACCAGTACAATTTTAAAAAAAAACGGCTTTGAGAATTCATTTTCAGACTCAAACTTACTACAAAGTTAATATAAATTAT
>NW_009631488.1:0-9761 GCF_000690535.1 Cariama cristata | reverse complement strand
CAGCCCGAGCCCCCCCCAGCCCACCCCAGGGGCAGGTGGTCAGGGAGCAGCAGCCTCCCCCTCAGCCCCCCCGTCAGTAGCACACACGCCTGTGCACAGATTTGGCAGGGAAGCCATCCTTCGCCTAATTAAGAGAGACACATTCATTATCACTAATTGATTTTCTGTGTTACCCTTAGCTGTCCAAGAACAGCGTCATACGGTCCCCTCAGAGGGGAATAGTTAACAACGACGGTGAGAATATCTTGGCGTGAGGTGGGGATAAAGTTCCTTCTCTCATTGGTGGGATGAAGTGCCTTCTCTCCTGAAAACTATGGCAACCATCACTGACGTAAACAAATATTTTACCAAATAATTTAACACTTCGTTTGCATACGATCTGTGCCCTTAGAAAGTCTCACTGTTCCAGGATTAATTTTTTTTCTTGACATGGAGAGAATCTAAATTAAAACCCTATTCTTGCTGGATTTTTGCAGACATGTGTCACCTCTCTGCCATTTATTGCCTGCCAAAGTCTTCTCCCTAATAGACACTGGAGTGTAGTGCATATTGTCTGGGAGAGAAAGCTAAATGCCATGGAAAGAGATGCTAAGTAACAGCTGAAATGAGCATCAGAAGGTGCAGTTAAAAAAAAAATCAATCAATCCCAGGCAGTATAAGTCAGTTTTCCTTTGGGAGTTGCTTATCGAACTTCGCCCAGCAGCCACAAAAGTAAGGAAGCAAAAACACACAAGCCACAACTCTTGGTTTGATGTCTTTCTAGACATGAACTAAATTGTATGAAGACCTGAAAACGAGTAAAGTTGAACTTATTGCTCAGGGTGGATCTGCGAACCCGACATCAAAGGAAACAGGAACGTATCTAAGACAAAGAAAAAAATTTGCACATCTGAAGACAGGTGGTTTAGCACCCTTTTGTTCTTGCAAAGCTCCCTCTTTCCTGCAGGAGCGGCCCAGAGATGTTCAGCCAGCCTGTACCTCCCCTCATTTTTTGGGTGCTTTCAGATCTTATGGAAGAACTGATTCCCTGAACACAGACAGATATTTGGAAGAGGAGTTCTGTGCGCCAGTTCCACGCGATGGAAAATCCGACCCTGGGCTGAAAATGCAGATAAAAAATGCTTTATTTATCACCCACTGTGTACAGGCAGATTTCACTGCAGTTCTGCTTGTACTTCTGCATCCAGTCAGACTCCATTCCCATAAGGAAAACATACTGCTTGTTGCTGGGACCTTCTTTCTCCTTTTCCCTTTGCCAGACTTGAAGGTGACGTGTTTGAGGATTTCTCAAGATCTTGCCCTCCACCCATGGGCTTTAACCTGTTGGCTTTGGGGTTGCATTTAGGCTCAGGCTCTACCTTAGCCTGTGCGTCTCTGACTCCACTGACCGCACTTTCCTGGCTGACCTCATCCCAGCCTCGTCCCCTCGGACTCGCCCGGTGTTCCAGGTCCCCAGTCACTGCCACCATCCCTGCCCCTCTCGCCGTGTGCGGGTGCTGCGGGGCTGTGTCCTTGGTGGTGACAGCATGGCCCTGCCTGCCCCGCTGTCCCCCTCGGCTCCCAGCTCACCTGCCCTTGCAGGGCAGCCCTCTCCTGCTGCTCCCCCACAAACTTTGCCGAACTTCTTCATCCACCTAGGAATGGAACTGCCGAAGTTCAATTAGACTTCATGTAGAATGGCCTCCCCTTTCAAATACCCATCGTTAACACATCTGTCCCCACCTAGTGTGTTAGTGATGATAGCACAGATACGAGGATTAAAATTCAGCCACTTCCAAGCAGTTCCTGAGACATCAGCCTTCACTGTTGATCCTGCACAGATCACTTTTTCTAGCTCGACATGCCACCACCTTCTCAAATACCTGATGCTGGGATAATATCAGAGCAGGCTCCCCTTGATTAGCATAAAGGTGACTGATCACTGACTCAGAGTGACACAGTTCAATATTGCATTTGTATCATAGGTGTCAATGATAGTGGCTGCCAGCCTTTTCTGTCTGTCCTTCCTCTTTCCTTTTCTTGTCCTTCTTATCCACCTCACCCATCTGAAGGTGCCTCCTGTTGGTTATTCCCCTTGTTCCCAGTAAGCTGCTACATACCAGCATTCTCCCATCCCCACTCCTCCTCCTGGGGAAGGACCGTTTCCTCCTTACAGCATGCAAGCAATGCCTGTCATTGCTGAACAAGTAGCATCCTCGTCTTCCCTGCCTCATCAAATGTCCTGATTCCTGATTTGTGGCATTGAATTGTGGTTTTGAGCTGCAGCAACTCAGCCAAGGAATGTGCTATGGTCGGCCTAGACAGACGGGAGAAGCTTGTGGTGGATATTCTTAAGCACTAGAGAAGACAGACTGGGTTTTGTCCAGTTGAACAGAGAATAGTTACCACCCTCATTACCTTGCTTCAGCTGTCTGTGTGCAGTCAGGCAATAAAGAGATGGACAAAGGAGAGAGCTAGTGCTGGAGGTGACATAGTGATGCAAACGCATGATATCCTGAGGAGGGAAAGACATCCCAGGGAACCTGTGAATCACAGCTGAGCTGCACTGAGCCCCTGCCCAAGTGCCGGTTGGCAGCACCCTGTGGGGAAGTGACTGCTGGTGGTGGCCTCACAAGTCCCTCTGCAGTGGTCCTACTGACAGGCAGGGCAGGCAGCATCTTCATGAGCCAGGTTAAGAGAAGGAATCACCAAAAATTAGGGGTATCATAGGTATATCCCTTTGATTTTGCTGATCTCATTCTGTGAATGAGATTCATGTCTTCTGTGTATACTGGGCTACATGCAGAGCAGCCTTGTCAGGAAAGCATCCAGAATAATCTGCAAAGGCTCTAACACTTTTTTTTTTGAGGCAGGGGAAGGAGGAAACAGCAGTTAGGGACAGTAGTAAGTGGCTCCTGGGAGCAGAAAGCCCACTATGACTTCCTGGGTATCACCTGGAAGGAGAGGAGCACAAGCTCCTCCTGATACACGAAGTCTTCCCAACCTCAAAGTGTCTGAGAAGGAGACACGGATATCAGCTTTCCCATGTCTCAGCTTTCTTCTCAGTGCTCACCTGCAATGCTCTGCTGCTCGTTTATCACAGCCTACAAGGAGGAAGAGTAGCTGAAGTGTCTCCCACATCCTGAAGCACTGCAGCTGATTCCACGCTTCCCACCACTGTAGTATCGCCTTCCACCATGGATCACAGGTCTTCTGAGCCGAGGCACCGGACAGCTGGGAAGTGGCTCAGCCACTCAGTCACTGCCTGCGCCTTGTAGGAGACCACACGGGACAGTTCAGTTCTGCAACGAGCTCTACTGTGACATGTTTGTCACTTCTTATTTCACCCCGACAAAAACCAGACCCACGCTGCTGCAGGAGCCAGGCAGAACTCAAAACTAAAATTTTGTTCTCACCATCTTGAAATGCAAATGAAAAGTTGGCCATGTGGCACAGCACCTTTGCTGAGGCTGTTTGTGGAGCAGACGCTCTAGGAAAGAGCGTGCCACCAACTTCCCCAGAGTGACCCGTGGTGGGAAGGAGCTGCTGTTCCCCAACGCACGGGGCAGGCACCAGCAGTCCGGCCACGCTGCCCGGGGACATCCCAGACAACGTGCACAAAGGGTGCAGCAGCAGCAAAGGAAATGTCACATTCACGTGGCAATGAAATGCGTTCAGATGTTCGTGTTCCCCCCAAAAGATCTCGAACATCTGCCTGAATAATTAGAAATATTCAGATTAGCGATACCGAGAGTTTCTGGTGTACACACCCTTCTGGACTCCAGCTTGTGCACACACTTCGCAGACCCGTCATGCTTCGGGCACCCTGTGACCCTCCCAGCTTGTTACAGGAATGGGTTACGCAGAAAGCAGGAGTGGTGACGGGCTGCTTTCTCTCTACCTGAAATCACATTCCCTGTGGGAAAAATTAGGCTTTTTATTAAACCATTAATATACACATATAAATTCATCCAGTACAGTAGCATTTTCATACACATTATATTTATATCACATTGAAACATTAAACACTAAACAAGAAACTTTACAATTTGCCTGATTGATTGTTTGATCTGAACTGATTCTTGGAATTATCCCTTAACCGAGCTTGGAAGTTATTGAAAATTATGCGGTCTGGAATGATCAGGGAGCTAGCCCTCTATCGCTTTGAACCAAAATAAAACTTTTTAAAAAAATCTTAATATTTTTGTAAGGAGGTAATTTTAAGAAAAATGAAGAAAGCTGTATCTGTGGATCCCCTTGTAATAACTAAATTTTCTGCCTAATGCCTACCACACTTCTGGTCATGGATTTCTTATTTTAAGAGATTACTGATCTATTTGGGGATTTTAAATCTATATGAATACAAAAATCTTTTATCATGGGGAAGAGTCCTTTGCTGGAGACTGAACAATATGCAGTCATAACCCCTTCCCTATTGAGACATGAAGTTTTCTTACTCATGTAACAATGTGTTATGGTTTAGAACATCACGACAAATTTGTTTTTAAATTAAATCCATCATCCATGGACAAAAGTATCTCCCAAATCGTCCAAAGTCTGCGATTATATGAAGGGCAGATTTGAACTGCCTTGAGTGACTCTGTGACTTCATTTATGTTTCTTATGTACCTGGGGCACCCACAAACCAGAATGAATTTGACTGGATCTCGTATATAAGGTTGGAATGCTCAGCAGCACAGCCATCAGGAAGGGCTACTTGCTTGAGCAAATATTGAAGAGGCTGTGCAGCCTTAGGCCGCCCCAGGTGAAAAGTACGTTATCGGGGCTTTGCAGCTATCAGCTTAACACACGGCCTTGGTCCCCCTGTTTGAAATATGCACACAGATGCTGCGTCTGTGAGATGGTTGCCTCCATATATCCTCCTGAGTAAACGGGAAAAGTCCAGCTCAGCCGTAGTTCACTTGGTTGGATGAATCACAAAACTGGAGGGTTGCCATTGATGGCTAGAAACTCCTCAGAAGGGACAGGCAAGGAAAGGCAGGGCAGGGTTTTTCCTCTATGTAAAAAAACGGACTGATTGCACAAAGTTGTCTTGAAAAACAGCGATGAATATTTGAGAGCTTTTGGGTAAAAGCTGGAGGCCAAACCAACAAAAGAAACCTCATGGTATTTACTACAGGCCATCCGATCAAGGGGAGGATGTTGACAAAGTGTTCTTGCTTCAAGTACTGAAAGCATCGCGCTCGTGGGGGCTGATCCTGCTGAGGGCCTTCAGTCACCCCGACATCTGCAGGAGAAGTGGCACAGCAAGCCGTGAGCCATCCGAGAGACTGCTAGCCTGTGTTGAGGATAATGTTTTAATCCAAGTGAAAGACAGCCCAAACAGAGAAACACTACTGGACCTATTGCTCACCAACACAAATGAACTAATTGGAGAGGTCAAGATTGGTGGCAGCCTGGGCCCAGGACCATCAGAAACTTGAGGGATATCGGCCAGGCAAAACGTAAAGTCAAGATCCTGAATTTTTAGTAGAACAAACTTTCTGTTGAAGGAACAACTTAAGTGGATGGGACCTGCTGGGAAACTGCCCTCAGGGACAGAGGAGTAGAACAGAGCTGGCAGCTATTTAAGGACACGTTTCTTAGAGAGCAAGTGCTCTTGATTCCCATGTGTACAAAAGCAGGCTAGGAAGGCAGAAGACCAATACGGCTGAGTAAGGACCTCCTGGTCAAACTGAAGTGCAAGAAGGAAATGCACAGGCAGTGGAAGCAGGGACATGCATCCTGGGAAGAATATAGGGATGCTGTCCAGGTGTGTAGGATCGGGATCAGGAAAGGTGTGCAGGGATGGAATCAGGAAAGCTGAGGCATATCTGGTGTTGAATTCAGCAAGGGATGTGAAGAATAATGAGCTTCTGCAGGTACGTTGGTCAGAAAAGGACAACTAGAGAAAACCTGTCCCCCAATAAATAAGACGAGAGATCTAGTAACAACCAACATAGAGAAGGCTGAGGTACTCAACAATTTCTTTGCCTCAATTTCCCTGGCAATCTCCCTTCCCACATCTCTCAAGTCCCTGAACCTCAAGGCAGGGACTGGAGCAACAAAGTCCCTCCTATTGTAGAAAAAGATCAGGTTTGAGACCATCTGAGGAGCCTGAACACACACAAGTTCATGGAACCTTACGACATTCATCCCAGGGTCCTGAGGGAACTGGCAGATGTAGTTGCCAAGGCAGTCTCCATAACATTTGAAAAATCATGGCATTCAGGTGAAATCCCCAGCAAGTGGAGAAAAGGCAATATCACAGCCATTTTTTAAAAAAAGAAGGTGTGACATTCCTTTATGGTAGGGAACAGGTAAAAAGGAGGACACTGGGAACTACTGACCAGTCAACCTCACCTCAGTGCCTGGTAAGATCCTCCTGGAAGCTATGTCAAAGCTTATGGAAGAGAGGGAGGTGGTAGACAAGAGGTATGGATTTGATGGATGGACTGTTGGATAAAGAATTGGCTGGATGGTCGCATCCAAAGAGTTACAGTCAATGGCTCAGTGTCCAAATGGAAACCAATAACAAGTGGTGCCCCTCAAGGGTCTATGCTGGGACCAATGTTTAATATCTTCATCAACGACACAGATAGTGGGATGGAGTGCACCCTCAGCAAGTCAGTGGACCACACTAAGCTGTGTGGTGCGGTTGATGCACTGGAGGGAGGGAAGGGATGCCATCCAGACGGACCTGGACAGGCTTGAGAGGCAGACCTGTGCAAACCTCATGAAGTTCAACAAGGCCAAGTGCAAGGTCCTGCACATGGATCAGGGCCATCGTCAGTATCAGTGCAGGCTAGGGAACGAATTGATTGTGAGCAACTCTGCAGAGAAAGACTTGGAGATGCTGGTGGAGGAAAAATCGGACATGACCCGGTCATGTGCGCTGGCAGCCCAGAAAGCCAACCGTGTCCTGGGCTGCATCCAAAGCAGCGTGGCCAGCAGGGCGAGGGAGGGGATTCTGCCCCTCTGCTCCGCTCTGGTGAGACCCCCCCCCCGCAGTACTGCCTTCAGCTCTGGGGTCCTCAGCACCAGAAGGACATGGACCTGTTGGAGCGAGTCCAGAGGAGGCCACGAAGATGATCCAAGGGCTGGAGCACCTCTGCTGTGAGGACAGGCTGAGAGAGTTGGGGTTGTTCAGCCTGGAGAAGAGAAGGCTCCAGTGACACCTTATTGCAGCCTTTCGATATATGAAGGGCTTTTATAAGAAAGACAGAGAAAGACTTTTCACCAGGGTCTGTAGTGACAGGGAAAGGGGTAATGGTTCTAAACTGAAAGAAGGTAGATTTGGATTGGTTCTAAGGAAGAAATTTTTCATGATGAAGGTGGTGGGACACACTGGAACAGGTTGCCCAGAGAAGTTGTTGATGCCCTGTCAGTGGGAGTTTTCAAGGCCAGGCTGGATGGGGCTTTGAGCAACCGGACCATTGGAAGGTGTCCCTGCCCATGGCAGGGGGGTGGGTTTAGATAATCTTTGAAGGTCCGTTCCAAACAAACCATTCTATGACTCTATAGGACACCAAGTCACATAGGCTCAAAAGAAGGACCTCCATGAAAGTATTTATCCAATATCAGAGTAGGAGGAAAATGAGCCCTTGCATTTCTGACCAAAGTTCAGAAAAATTTCTGTAACATCCAAATATCCCAGTCCACTGTAAGCAGCCTCTTCTGCTTTCTGTATTTTAATAAATGTTCTGTTTGCTTGACTGTTTTTTTTAGGTCGAAATAGGAGGCAGAAGTCATTCTGTCTTTTACTGAGTACCTCATTGTACAAAGTTTCATATCAGAAAAAATAAAGGTTAAGATCTTTTTTCTTGAAGATAATATCTGAAATAAGTAGTGAACTTTTTTTTTAAATAAGGTTGCCCATTAAATTAAAGGAATGAAAAGGCACTTACAAAATTATTTCTTCCTTCCTCTCCTCCATCTGATAACATTTGCAAGAGCTCTTTGCATTTCCTCCTTTGCTGAGCCTAAATCTAATTGTCCATGATTGTAAAAAACAAAATCAAAAAATTCAGATATGTGGTCAAAATTTTGGAGGACCAGGAAAATGAGCTTTTAGGAAAGCGTACAGACTACTCCAGGACTGCTGCTACATCAGGTGTTTGGAAGAAGGATAGAGGCCTAGTCTAAACCCAGGAAAGTACATTTGCAAAAGATTGAAAGGATTTAGAGGTAAAGTTACTAGAAGACTGACTGTGATATGAGTGAATAGAACAGAGTAAAATGCAGAATTTGAAGGAAATAGGTATGCTACAGAATGAACCCCCAGAGATTTCTCCTTGATGGTGTCTTTTCCAAGAGATCCACACCCATGACAGCGTAGTTCACAGCCCACAATCTACAGTGGGGTCAGCAGGTGACACCACCGTGAAATACAGCATCAGGACAGTCGTTGGCTCCAAATCTACATGATCTTCTGTTTTTATACCCTCGCATATGATGTTATTCTGCTCTTTGTCTTTTCTAGACAAAAGCCCCCTGAAATGCTACCACCTGTCTTGGCAGTTGCTCACACTTTAGGTACCCCCTAGTCATGGTAAACCAGCGCCACTGACAAGCTCCTAAAATTGACACCCCCCCCCAAACTCCAAAAGATGGTGTGTGATATTACATTATCAACAGAAAAAGTGAAAGGAGCCAAATGACTGCAGTTTCAGTCATATGAAATAATCACCAAGCTCTCATATTCTTTCCCACATTGTACTACAGATTTTTGAACATGACACTCCTCTATCCAACTCATCCCAAGAAAAAGTAATTTTATATATATTCAGTTTATCCTACATCACAAAACTCATGGCTTGGAAAAAGCCATGCCATGATTTATCTTGGCATTTCTGAGGACATAATTGTTTAAGTCACTTGATTTACATTATTTCATTAAAAAAATGCCTGCAGACTTACCTCTGCTTTTCATAAAGAAAACATGCACACAATATTATGCCTTTTTTTTTTTTTCCCCCCACAACTGCTGATTCTGGCTGATAAAATGCCTGACGTACAGTGTAAAAGCAAGCACAAAAGGAAACTCTTATCTTAAAATAAGAACATACAAATGAATGTGTTTACCTATTGTGCTTAATAAAAAGAAGTATTTTAGAGAAAAAATAGGAATATAATTAATCAAAATATGAATTCAAGGATGCAGAAAACTCAGGGAAACAGTGAAAGAACTTCTCTATGCTCTTAGGAGATGCTGAAGGTACCTGCTGATTTGAGACACCTGTTTTTCACATTAACGTTTCTGGCAAAACCCATCTTCAGTTTTTTGTTAGCTCCGAGTAGAGCTAAATAGGGCACTGTGTCCAAAGCTTTCATTATTTTTAAGAGGTGAAGCCGTGTTACGGGAAACAACTCTTAACCCAGACGCAGACCTGAGTGGCTACTTTGTGTTACTTGCTTCTTTTCAAAGCTAATTTACGCTAGGAAAATGTCTCGACGTTACCCCCATTTTGCACAACCTCGATGAAAAACCGTCTCAGGAACACGAAACCGCTGCCACTATGACAGTGCTGTCAGAAGCAGAGTTTTAATTCAAAAGGAAAAATAAAAATCTCACCGTCCGGCTCTGCGTGCAATGCCGAAACTCGGGAATTATTGGCTTGCCTGAAACTCATGCTAAATCTCAGCTAAACGAAACGCCGCAAGACAAAAATATCTCGTATCCCCAGCAAGAATAGGAAAGAACGGGGTGCCGCGGCCGCGGTTTTTGCTCGAAAAACTCACTTTTTGGAGAAGGAAGAAACACAGCCGGGCGGCAGGGCGCG
>NW_009631487.1:163990-182629 GCF_000690535.1 Cariama cristata | reverse complement strand
ACGGGCACAAGAGTTAGCAGCGGGATAATTCACCCCGATTTTCTACCTAGAGGCCCACTCTGGTGGTAGAAAGGCCCCCTCCTCACGGCACTGCAGCCGGCCACCCCAGGCAGCTCGAGTGGGAGGGAGCCGCAGAGCCCCTCTCCTGCTTCTGCCCTTTTAACCCTTTTTTTTTAGGCAGCCATAAATGAAGGAAACACCCATCAGGAAAAAGCCGTGAAAATCACAGACAGGCTATTTGGTTATTTCCAAGGAAACATCAGGAGTCTTCGCTGCCACAGTATGCTCTACTGTTATCCAGTAATTTGCCGCTTTATGTAAATTTTAGCAATAGCCGTTAACTGTTTATAGTTAAATATGGATGATAGCTAACTGTAAACTTAAAGCGATTGCAAGTCCTTCCTACCGTACGTAGGAAGCATCTGGAGCAACAGGGCTGCGATCCCTGTGCCCGGCCATAAGACAGACGACCAGTCCATAGGGCAGATGTGGCTCCGGGACAGAGCGTCTGGGGGTTTTTTTTCCTCCTACAACGGTGTCATCAACTCTACGGTCAGGGCACTGGGTTAAATCAGTAACAGCAAGATGGGATTTCTCGCTTGAAACTTCTGTGGTGGCCAAAGATGGGGATTTTTTAAAACGGTTTAGAGATTGCATGGGATTACAGGGGTTTGCTTGTGCCGTTTCAACTAGAAATGATAATAATAGGTAGAATTGATGCATTGAAATACCGGCGCACTAGTGGGTAAATCTGGTCTGTTTGGGAAGAGGCAGCAAAGGGAAGTCCTGGCTTGCAAACCTCCCAGAAGGGAGCCAGAAGATGACGGGGATAAGGGCAAAAAGGTTGAAAATGAACTGCTTGGCTTTCTGTAAGGCTTCTCTTGGAAAGCCTTGCCAGAGGCTTTACAGAAACGGAGTGGCCATGGGCGAAGGCAGGGGCATTGCGCAGCTTGGCTCCTTACATGGATGCTGCAGGTGTCTGTGCAACAAAAGAGGAAAATAAATGTTAGGATTATGAAGACATGGGCGAAGGCAGGGGCATTGCGCAGCTCGACTCCTTACACGGATGCTGCAGGGGTCTGTGAAACAAAAGAGGAAAATAAATGTTAGAATTATGAAGAAAGAAAGAAGAAATGGGAGGCCGTCATTTCATGGCTCTGTAAATAATTCTGTGGTGTGCCCACTGGGTACATCTGATTCTCTGTCTCCAAAAGGGTAGAGGAGACCTGGGAGAGGGTCAGGGCTGAGAGCACCTCTGCCTGAAGTGAGGTGAGCAGGTTGGGACTCAACCTGGGAAAGATAAAATGCGGTTGAGATCTACCAACCCACACCAGCTTCGAGAGGGTGGGCAGGGTCTGAGTATTCGTGGTCCTCCCACGAAGAGCAGATGAAGGCAGCGGGAGCTGGGTGTTTGCTGCAAACAGGTTTGCCGTATTTTCAGTTTTCTTTAGGCTTTTGGCTACGGAAGGAAACTTTGGACCAGATTTCTTCTGAGCCAGCACAGCTGCTCTCGTTTGCAGGTAGCCGACAGTGGCAGATTGCAGGTCAGGGCCAGCGGTGGTTCGAAGCTAGGCAGTTGACGGCCCCCGCATCCTCACCAAGAGGCTTTGCCACAGGCTGGTCTGCCTGGCAGCCACCTCTCACCCCGCCTCCGTTTTCAGGCTGGACTGCTTAGGTTGTGCAAAGCTGATGAGCAAAGCGCTAGTCCCCATAAACATACCGGGCAGCAATCGGCATCACGCTGGGAATAGGGAGGCGAAGAAGGCACCTCTGCTCTGGAGCTGGTCCCAACCCTTGAAGGGAGGACAGAGAGTGGAGTGGGACCTCCGCCACCCGCTCTGAATCCACCTGGGAGCGTGGGTGAGGGTGTCTGGCACATCCCAGCCCTCGTCCAGCTGTTTAAGCCCTCTCCCAAACAGGGTGGCCGCATCCAGACCCCTGCTGAGGTTTGATCTGTGCTAACTCCTGGGCCAAGCCCCACCAGGGCCCCGTTAAAGAGTCTCACGGCCCCAACGACGGCTTTTCGGGGCCCGTGCTTTTCGGCACCGCTTTGCTGCCTTATGGAGACACAGTCAAGCAATCCATGCAGGGGATACCAGTATGACCAGTACAGTGCTGGTGAAACACCTGTCCTTCAAACACCCACCCCAGCATCACGCGTGGGGAGCAGCGGGGAGGCAGCAGTGCCCGGAGGAGCCAGCTCTCCTCTTTACCAGGGAAAGGCTTCCATTGCCACTAGATGTCAGCGGAGACGGCTTCCAGGGTGGGAAAACCTTCGTGTCTCTCTTCTCCTCCTTTTTCCCTCTTCCCCAGGGACTCGTTTGTCCAGGATTTGAGGGATGGCAGATCATCGGTGAGATACAGTCTGTCCGGAGCTGCCCACGATCCACTTCGCAAGGACAGCGGCCGGAGAGGGACTTGTGTCCCCTCTTGTCACCAAACACCTTTCTCTCACGTCTGGTGTGTCCCGCCATCGTGCCCTTCCCTCGACCATCTCCTTCCCCTCTCTCTGAGCCTGTCCAAGCTTGGCTGTCCCACGCCCTCCACCCCTCAACCTCTCTCCTCACCCTCTGCAGAGAGCCGTGATCTCTTCAGAGAGAAGGGACGCAGCAGGACATGCTGTCCCTCACCCCCGTCCCCCTTTCCCACTCCAGTTGTGCCCACTGTCCTCTGCTCCCACTCTCTTCCCTCACTCTCAGGCTGCCAAACCACGCTGACCTCAGTTCTCTCTGGTGGCCCCATCCTCCTCTCTCCTTTCATCTCCGTGCTCCTCAAGTGCCAGTTGCCATACACGGACTCCAGCAGTGCTGTTCTCAACAGGGACTTCCTCTTGGCCAAAATTAGGAGCCACAGCTCCATCGATCTCTCCCCCAGGGACTGAGGCTGTGGCCAGGCTGGAGCCAGGTTGACCATGGATGGATTTGAGGGGCACTGAGGGCTCAGGGCTCAGACTGGGCTGACGTAGTGCGGACAGAAATCCCAGCTTAGACACTCTGTGAGCTGGTACTCTTCTCCATCTGCATCCCTGGACACAATGAGACAAAGCCAGCTCACATCCAGATGGCGGAAGAGGTGCTGGTCCCTTCCTAGCACTGTATAAATCACCACCGACACTTCATCCAAGCCTATATCTGGCCTGGGCGTAAGGCACCCTAATTTCTGTCCCCTCCATCTAAGCCTGCAGGTTACTCCTCACCGTGCTTTCTGAACTGACCCCTCAGAGGGACCCGCCGAGCCTCAGCCCCCGGAGCAGCTGGGGCCGCTGGGCTGCATGGAGCTGTGGCAGAGCTGCAGGGGAGTTCAGGAGGATGCCCAGGACTTAAAGCAGGTAGGAAAAAGGGAGCGGGTAGCCACCTTGTGAGGAGACACCAAAGCCAACAGGCCAGGGATGTACCTCAAACATCCCTACTCCGTCTGGATGGGCCAGAGGACTGACCAACGCAGCGTTTCTGCATGGACGCTGACAAGCATGAGTCCACAAGTGCCATTTCTCCAGCCCACCACTGAGACACGAGATGAGCAGGAGAAATCCCAGCTCCGAGGAAAGCTTTCCTTTCTGTTTCCAGCATGGTGCAGTATCGCATTTTCCCTGGCAGCAAAGAGGCTTGGAGGAGCTCCCCTCTTTCCTCCCTCACCTCTGCCCCTTCCTCCCCCCCCTCCCTGGCCCATCCCGCTGTTTCTGGAGCCCGGCTGTCAAGCAGCTCCCAGAAACGATCCAACACAAACACGCATATATTTCAGAGGAGGTTATTTAAAGCCCTGCTCATTTCTCCGCTCCAGCCCAGCTCCGCAGCGGCCTGTGAGCACCAAGGAGAGGGCAGCAAATTGCGGCAGGGGGAATGGGGATGGGGCCAGGCAGGAACATCTTGCTGAAAAGACCAGGAATGTGGTCAGGTTTGGGGTGGCACTTGGGGAACCCCCAGTCCCAGCACCGTGCCAAGTTGAGGGGACATCTGCGTTTGAGGGCCTGACTCCTGGGTAACACCAGACCATCAGACGCTGGCTTTGGAGAAGTGGCCAGGAGCTGAGGATGTCTCTGTGCCGGGATCTGAGCCCAAGACCCTATTAAACAGGGTCTCAAATAATTTTTAAGGAAAGACCCTCCTAACTGGCACAAAACCCACTCTGTTTGCTGGTTTCCAGCTTGGGACCACGATACTTCCAGAGCAGGAAGTATCTGCCCAACATCATCCTTTTTTTTAGGCTGAGTTTACCCAGGAGAGGCTCAACCAGTGTATTTCTGGATCCTATAAAGACAGGGAAAGGCACAACATTAGCAAAAAGCCTGGCCCTGACGTGCATCGCCTTTTCCATGCCCTATTAAGGAGAAACTATGTGTTGTGTCAGCATTTCAGGGTCAGCATCGACAACCGGAGCCGGGGTCAAGCTGCACCCTGGTACAAAGCAGGGGCCTCGGTGGTGTAAGGCAGCAAGGGAATGTCTCCTCTCCCCCCAGACATGGCCCAGCTAAGCCAGTGGGCTCCGAGCTGTGGCCTTCACAGCCGGGAACATTTCAGTCCCTTCCACAAATAGCAACGTGGGATTCCTCCCCTCGGATCCGGCCGTCCCCGTCTGCAGCCCGAGCCAGCCAGCTCGGCTCCGAGAGATACGTGGTGATGCTCCGAGATGCTGTTTGCAGCCAAATGGGGATGAATTCATCTCCGCTCCATCCCTGCTGAAACGGAGGCTGGCAGCATCCCGAAAAAAGCTGTGACATGCCCGCACCCCTCGCCTCGGAGAGCTCAAATCTGGTCCAGCAAATCAAAGGGCCCCGGTGCCTTCCCAGCCCCAGCGAGGTCGGTCGGTGCCTTGGATCTGCAGTAAACCCCCTGACGTGGGGTGGTTGTCACTCGGGTTTTGGGTGCCGGACAGAGCAGGGGAAGGGGTGGCCGCCCTCGGGGACTGCAGCCCCACTGTCCCCCATTTCCCCACCGCTCTGGCGTGGAGCCAGAAGGAAAGGAGCTCTCTTCGTCCCCAGGGCTCTGGGTGGATGGAAAAACTCTTGGGGTTGCTGCAGCAAAAGCAAAATGTCCCCAGCTGCATCCCCAGAGCGTCACCCTGGGCTGGCCTCGGGGCTCCCTTGTCCTCTGGGAGAGCCAGGCAGTCCCCTGGGATAAACGGGGGTGGTGGGGAACGTGCCAGGGATCCCAGCTCTGTTGCAGAGCCTGACCTCACTCTACTTGCACTTGCAAAGCAGGTTCCCTTTCGCAGCCATGGGCAGGAGCAAAAGCCAGGGATGCACGGGGGGGGGATTTTACCCCCAGATGCAGCATTTAGTGGCACCAGGGACCCCCCTGTGCCCCTGCTGAGGGCCCCTTGCAGGTGCCGGGGGAGTTAGCGGCAGGTTTCCTCGCTGTAGGGGATGCCGGCTTGGAGCAGGTTCGGGAATTGGGAGCTTTCCTGCCTCCCTCCAGCTCCTTTCATTGCCCAGACAGCAACATGTTTTATGGCAGCCCAAGGCCATTGCACAGGCTCAATTAAGCCGGCATCCCAGCGTTTTCTCCCCGGGAAGCTGGCTCCTGTTCAGAGCATCCAGGAGGGGCTGGCAGCCCTTTGCAGTGAAGGGGCCAGGACAGCCAGAGGCTTTCCCAGCTTGCAGGCAGGCTGGATTTTGGGATACCCTGTGCTTGCTGTGGCATTGGGAGCCAGCATCCTGCCTGGGAAGGTCCCCGACTGCTGTCGCTGCTGCTGCTGCTTTCATGCGGCAAACCTGCAGGGAGATCCGGCAGGCACCCAAGGACCGTGCCGGCTCTGCAAAGGAAGAAAGCATCAGGGAACAGCCTCGGGGTCATCAAAACTGCACCCGGAGAAATCGGTACGGGCAGAAGCAGAGGGCCTGCCCCGAGACAGCCGTTCCCCAGGGACACGGGGCAGCTGCGGCCCCATCCAGCCTCTGCCACCTGCGCTCACAGAGCAAGATGCAAACAGAATTTCACGTGAGGGAGGGATGCGAGATAAAGCCTCAGCCCTGCGGTCCCTGGAGCTCGGACACCTGCGGGATTTTGGGGTACAAACTGGGTCCCTGCCCAGGCCAGGCCAGGCTGCGTCACCTCTCTGGATACGCCTGAGGAGTTCAAAACTCGCCCTTGCAGGAGCCAGGTTCTTCTGATTTCTCTCCCTGTGAAAATAAGCGCAGTCCTCGGGGCCATGCTACGGGAGATTTCGACAGCTTCAACAGGGACCTTGTCTCCATCCACAGCAGACCCCGAAAGAGCCCCTCGAGAGCAAATCCTCGCCATGGACTCTCTTCTGCGCTCTGCCTCTGAGGACGCATCTCCTTCCCCAACAAAGCTTTTTGGGCTGTCGGAGGGATGTCACTCCTGCCTCTAAAATCACCCCTTTCACAGCAGACGAGCTTTTCTCCTTGCAGCTGTGGGCAGCAGGAGATGGAGCTGGTGCTAAAGGAAAGGGTGGCTGCTCGGAGGCGACCTACCTGGAAATAAATCTACTGCCTGAGGCTGATCGGTGGTCTCTAACAGACAGGCTCCCCGGCAGGACGGTGTACTACAGCCCCGTGCTGTCGGGGCAGAGACTCCTGGGTCTGTGACACCGGACCGAGGGCCAGCACGGGGCTCACCACGGCCCGGTCACCCGCGGGCCTGAGGAACAGCAAGGAGCAGCTGTGGAGGATCGAGGTGTGGAGGAAAGAGTTGTCCCCAGCAGCAAGAAATCTGATGATCGCTGTTACAGGAAAAACCAAATCATATAAAGGAGAAAAACTAAAAATGCTCTTAAGTCATTCAGCTCCCAGCCACATTTCTCAGCAGCGAGGGAGCTCTCCTGTCATGGGGTGGTCCCAGGGGAGAACGTCTGCTGTGGGAGATGGAGCAGAAACCTCAGCCCAAGCCGAGGCCCCGCTGCGGGCTGGGAGCTGCGTGACGGCAGCCCAGCGCTGCCAGGACCAGAGGAGGGGACCAGGATCACGTATACAAGAAGCCGAAGGCACTCACATCCCTAACGGGGGGCACTGAGCAACCTCCTCGTGGAACGTTCTGTTGCGACAGGAGCCGTTCCCCTGAAGCGGAGTAATTTCAGCACGAGCAAGCCGAAATACCTACTCGGATGAGTATCTGTTCTGTTCAGACATGTCGTTCAGACTGGTTTCCATCAGTTCTGCCCAGCTGGGACGAGCGCTGGGTGACAGGACAGGGCACAAGACCCAACTGCTTGACGCACCTACCCAACCTTGTGTCTGTAGGATGCTGCTGTCTCCACATGGCCTGGCAGGGGTCCCAAAACTGGGCCATCACCATCCTCAGAGGGACAGGCTGCCTGTCCCACGCTCCCCAGCACCTAACCCCCATCCAAAGCTCCCAGGCCCTGCTGTGACACCAAAACAAGACCAAGGTCAATGCTCCAAGTTAAGCCTCCATCCCACCACCTTTTTGTACAGGAGTCAGAGGCCTTGGAAAGAAGAACATTCAAATCACCATCCCAACGACCGGCAGTTTCATCAGACACACCGCAGAGTTAATGAATTTTCCCAGCAAGTAGCTGTGCGAAATGAAACCCAGGGCAGAGAGGGACAAGATGAGATAGTTTGCATTAAATGAATGGAGACCGGTCCTGGAAAGTAATTCAAGTAGAGATACGATGAATTGCAAGCACTAGTTGTAAAGCATTTGTAAAGTCTGAGTCAGATGGGAGTTTTATTGCAAGAGCCGGAGTATTACAGTTTATTGCTGCAGTTGGAGCAGCTGCTACCGTTTGAGTTGAATCGCCATGTCTGTTATAAATCCCCTCACCGAGTTAGTCACAGCTCTGGAAAAGTTCCTAAGAACCGTGTCCTGCCCCGGTGGAGCTGGTTGCCTTACGGGGAGCCCAAGCCCTGCTCCGGCGAGCCCCTTCCCACGCGGAGCAGCCCGAGGAAGCCGTCAGAGCGGGGCGAGATGGAGTGGAAACACGGGCGGGAGGAGCGGGAGTCAGGGCCACGTTTACAGGCCTTTTGTAAACATTTCACATGCAGGAGGATTTACTGTTTCTTGGCTTGCCAAGGAGATGGGGGACCAAGTCCAGCAAACCTTCCGGCAGCAGTGGAAGGTAGCGTGATGCTGGAGGACAGGGAGGGGAAAGGGCAGCGTGTTTTCAGGCAGAGACGGCATTCAACTGCCCCAATCCTGCCTCCTTCCCTGCAGCTGGCTAAAGGAATCCAAGAGCAGGATTG
Source organism: Cariama cristata (assembly GCF_000690535.1). NCBI lineage: Eukaryota > Metazoa > Chordata > Aves > Cariamiformes > Cariamidae > Cariama > Cariama cristata. The sequence continues at coordinate 174,465 of NW_009631487.1, read as the reverse complement.
AAACTGGGGCAGAAACAGCTCAGGTCCACGCTAAGGACAAATAACTGTGGTCTGGTGAAATTCGGCTCTGGAAAGGTGCGGGTGAAGCTCCAGGAGACTTCACACGTGTGGGAACGTGGTTAAAGCTTAGTAACAAGGCTTGAAAATCAACACCCCTTAACTCACAAATGGGCAAACTTAGAAGTTCTGCACCAGAAATACTCTAGACTTAAGCCACAAATCGCAGCACTCACCGAGCCGTTACCGAAGCACAGAAGTCTGACCCACCAGCCTGACTCGATCGTAATCCTGGCCCATTACCTCCATTAAATCTGATAAATTGCTGGCAGCGTTTTAGTGGCTGTTCACAAATGGGTCCATCACTCTGACACTTCCCTTTGGGCATCTGCCCCGGTAAACAAGATTCTGCTTCGCTGCCTGGATTCACTTAAAGGACTTTAAGCACATTAGTAAATAATTTATACTTCCTTTAAAAACAGGAAATGAAACAAGGACGCTTGGTGTGCTATTTAGCTGGAAATTGTTCGGCTCTTTACTATTTAATGAACCGACTGGCTGCTAACAGAGGTCATTCCAGCAGCTCACGCCCTGGCCCTACGGCTCTGTGCGAGGTACGTAAATTGAAACTTTAATGGGCATTTCCAAGAGAGCAGTTTGCCCCGGTACTATCACTTGAAACCCATCAGCTTAAGTAAGTGATTCTTAATCAGCTTTCAAGCTCCAGGAAATAAGCAGAGGGCAGGAGGCGGCCGGTTTGCCCTGCGTACGGCATTTTGTGATGATTTATGGGTGCATCTGTCTCGGACGCACTGAGACAAGGCCGGTCGCAAAGGCCATTACCTGCTCTGCCATGCACTCCCCGAAATGGCAGCTCGTGGTTTAACCGCTCGCCGTGGTTACACGACACAGGAGGATGCGGAAGGCCCAAGACTTTGTCGAGATGGATGTGGGTGCGCATACGTGGAGCACGCAGTCATTATGGGGAGAAAGCGGGGAAAAAGGGGATGATTTTGCTCCTCTGGCTGTCAAACAAGGAAGAGCACAGGTGCTCTGTGCCCCAGACCAGCACAGATCCCGCAGGAGGCATTTTTGCTGCTTTATATTAAAAAAAGGCGGAGAGAGGGAAAGCGCCATGGTGCCAGGTTTCAGACTCCTCGGTTCCTGCCGCTGCTGTTTGCCCCAAGCCCCGGCAGCCGGCGGTGCCTGCTCTCGGCAGAGTCGGCCGGGGCTGCTCTCGGGATGGACGTTCGTGCCTCCTCAGCTCCTCCGGACAAAGCCTCCCCAGCTGATGTGGTGAGGGCTCTCCCGGCTGCTGCTGCTGTTTCTCCCGCTACCTTTTCATGTAGCTTTTGATTTTCTCCTGGGAAGCTGGTCCTCGAGGGAAGTTAATACTAATGCCCCAAAGCACAGAGCGAAAAAACACAGCCTGAAACCTCCGTGTGCCTTCTCCCCACTGTGCTGCTGCCTTACGCTCCGTTCTCTGCAAGGTAATGAGGTGATTAAAAGCAATAATTACAGCAGGAGCGGTACAGCGCCAGAAAATTAGACCCGTTTTATATTTTTCACAAAGACGACGTGCCGCATCGCAGACTAACTGCAGAGGAGCTTTTCCTCCTGCCAGCAAACATTTCCTAACGGTCCAGAGGCCCAAACGTGGCGGTGGGATCTCCGGGCGTTGCACACAAGCGCTTTCCCTCTTGCACGTGGGTGGAGGAGAACGTCTGGCTGTGATGCACTCGTGGGCACACAGGTCTCTCCCCCCTGGGCTGAGAGCAGCGGCATGGGTTTTCCACACCCACCTGGAGTGCGTGTACCCCCCTACGATGGAAATGTCACTTAGTTCACTGTTGTGAAAGGGGACAGGCAAAAGAGCACACACGGAGCTGCGGTGGTTCGGTGGAGGAGAGGACACAGGTGCTCTACCCACTGCACCGGTGTTTTGTTCCCCACACCTCCCCACACGCACCCCATCGCCGACTGCCATCAGCTCAGCCCGTGTTACTCCCCTTTTCTCCCAAACAGGAGTCATGCCCCTGTTGTTCCTAACCACCAGCAGCCACACGGCCTAAGACAAATCCCTGCCTCTGCCGTTCTTCACCCAAAGTTTGGGAAACAGTGCGGAAGAGCACAGGTTTATAAATACACTTTTAAAATACCTTCCTCCGCCCATGCTTCTGGTAATGGCAAATGTCAGCGCTGGCCCCAGCCCCAACGGGAGGATCGCAGGGCGCCCGCCGACATCCCACGCTGCCGCGGCCTCATTTGAGGGTGACCACGAGCCCACCCCGGCTCTGGGCTCAGCGTGCGGCACGGGCGAGCAGAGCCTTGGCAAGCGGCCGAGGGGCGTCCGTGCCAACGTGCACACTGAGCCCTGAATCCCATTGCTACTGCAGGCATCAGATGGGTTGCGAACATCACGTTTCGAGTGGTTTAACTGCCCTTTTTTCTTTTTTTTCTTAGTGCAAAGCAAAGCGGTTGGCACAGCTCTGCACAGCTGCTTCTCCGAGGAGCGCTTGATCCATAGGGTTTCTCCACCTGGCTTCTTCCTGCGGAGCTGCCCTTGGTGATGTTCATGCAACCCCGGCTGCGGCCACCATCAAAGAGTCACTGTGGACCTGGCAGTGCTGCTATAGGTGCTATAGGGTCTGTTTCAATCGTTCCCTCCTTTACCTGCTGCGGTGCAGCCTGCAGCCTTCCACGGGCAGCCGAATGCCGCCGGCAGCATCTACAGGAGCCAGGGCTGCAGATGAGCACCACGTTGCACTCACATCTGTGGAGTCCTCACTGGCCACAGACTCACAAAACCATTCCTTATTTTCACGCTATTACGGTCAAGTGACAAAGCCCTGAATAAAACTACAGCCGTTATCAACAGCCTGTGTACAACGAGGCCATCAAACACCAGACACTGAGGTGACACCAAGCTGGCCCTACCCAAACCATTTTAACCGCCAGCTCGGTCTCTCTATAAATATGCAACACCTACGCTCAGCGCTGCCCTCGTCTCTGGAGCAGGCACGCAGCCACCTTCCAGGGGACACGCTGCTTAAGAATGTGAAATCTGTTATGCTGCAGAGTGATAGAGATTTTGGGGGGTTTTATGGGAGTCTGGGGATTTGGAGGATGTAGGATTTTCCCTACTGGGGGGAACGAGAGAGAAGCAGTGCTCATCCCAGCCCAACTGCGGTAACGGGGAATGAAAGCAAAACTGATGGTGAAAGATTCCAGGTGGGGAGCAGTAACACACAAGGCCCAAAAAGGGCCAGAGATCAGCAACGTTTGCTCTGTCTCCGAGACACTGCATTTCTCCGCGGAGCCGTCCCTCTGTGGGGACGACACCTTTAAAACATTTTAAGAGAACCGGAGGCAAGTACCGGTGAGGTGACTTGATACGGCTGCAGCAGGAGTCAGCGGCAGGGCAGGTCTCGACGCCCAGACCCTTCGGTCCCAGAGCTGCGCCTTAAAAAGATTTCAGCTGTGTCGCCTCCCTGTTTGGCCGAGGGGAAGCAAAACTGCTTTGCAATGCAGAGAACGAAGATGAAGGCATCAAAGAAGCAGCATCCTTACTCGTAATCCAACACCGGGGCTCCTCGGGGAGGCTTTCTGATCCAGCGCTGGCTGAGCTCCATCCTGCGGTTCCTTCTAATGGCCATTGGCAAGGACAGACCCGGTACTAATGGGGCAAAACGCTCTCTGAGGTCCCAGCGCCAGCTGAGTCTCAGGGTCCGAGCCCTTCCCTCGCAACACGTACACCCCATCTTTGGAACTCGTGGTTTGCCAGGCTGCCGGCTCAGTGAAAACCCCGGCTCTGCCAGCCGTGGTGGGCAGGAACCCTTCAGGCCGGGGACCGGCGCAGAGCGGGAGCTGTTCCCAAGCAGCCCCGCCATGACCCGGTTCTTGCTTTGCCCTGCTCCCGCAGGCAGTTCTCCACCCCCAAGAACCAGCGATAAAACGGCTGTTGGTCTAAGCACAAGGTTATTTTCTAGGACGTTAACCAGGCTCCTCAGAAGCCAGCTTGCAAGAGACCCATGAAGAGCGAAGACACCTGACCAGAATGCAAACGCAGAGCCAGAAACTTTACACCTTTTTTTTTTTTTTTTTTTATCTTTGAAAAATAGCTTTAAAGAAAGGGTTAGCTCAAACCAGTGCTAGCACCCTGAGTGGCTGTTGGCTTTAGAAAACAAGCAGTTTCAGCAAAAATATCAAATGACTGCCATCTAGAAAGCTCTTCTTTTCGGTATCTCAGCTAGTCACATCTCTAAATAAAACATTCAAGCTGCAATACAACACAACTGTTTTGCAGGGGCTAATAAATAAATGAAAAGTCTTTACCAAGCCTGCTTTTCTGTAGAAATAATACCCTTAACATCCTAGAATTATCTCCATCTACGTCTGGCTAGGACTTCAAATCAATAAATCGTCTCCTCATCCTCGGATTAGCTCAGTCAGATAATTTCGAAAGCAGCGGCAGCAGTTCCCTGCTATTAGTCCTAACAGCTCTGCCAGCTGAATTAACAAGATCCCCCTTGTTATCCGAGGACAATCACACCCTGCCAGTGTCCTTGGGTAATAATTTGCACTGACCTCGACAACAATTTGCAGTAGTCTGAGAATCGGCTGCGATGCAGGTTTCCTTTCCAGGAACAGTAACTGCCTGGCATTTACTCTTCGCACACCCAGCATGGCTTTCTCTGGCAAGAGCCGGGATGCGAGAACATCAGTTGAGGGAAGCAGCCCTGATTTATGGCACAGGGAGACCTGGCCTTGCCAGGCCAACGGCAATCAAAAGCCAACCAGTATGAGACACTCGAGAGAGGAGAGCTGGCTAAAAGGAGATGGTAACAGTAGATTTACCGATGCACCTCTTGGTCCGGCCACCTCTCTCCTCTGCTGCGATCCCTCAAACGTCTGTGAGCGAAGAAGTCGGGGCTCCCCTTTTCAGTCTTACAACCATGCAGCTCCTGGGGATCTGTCCTGCATTGCAGTGGGTTTCCACTTCACATCTGTGCAGGCTCTTCACCAGGGAGATCCTCAAAATGTGGCACTTCTGCTCAGAAATCTAACGTGTCAAAATTACGTATTTATAAAGTTTAATATTTGGAATTAAATTTCTGTTAAACCTCTGGCAAAAAAAACCCCACCTGTTTACGAAAAACTGGAGGCAGATGCCATGAATCCTGGATGCCACGACCCAAAAGAGGGTCCCCGTTACTGGCAGGGAAGCCCAGCGAGGCATTGAGGGCTTCCTGGCTCTGCACGCGGCTGGTCCTCCTCTCTCCGTGTTGTTCTTGGGCTTCCAGCTCCACACAGGCAGGCCGCAGCTGCCATGCCCTTGACCCTGGTGGGATGGCCTCTCTTCAACAGAAACCCGGGTGTCCCCAAGGGGACAGCAGCGTGGGCAGGGACACGGGGGTTCGTGAGCCCCAGATCCGTGGGGAGACAAAACTTCCCACCCATACTCACCAGGGTTTGGGGGAGTCCCTTCCCAAGTTTCCACGCAACTGACCGAAGCAGTGAAACGTTCTGGTTTATCTACTGCTACAAATTAAAAGGTTTTGCCAAAGCAGCATTTCCTGCTTCATTAGAAAAAATTTTAACGGTTTTCCCATTTTGCTTTTTCGTTTAGAAACAAGCCCCAGCCCCTTGTCCACCAAGACAAAGCTGAACCAGCCCCGGCACTGAACCAGGCGCAGCCTTCGGCACAGACCTGATGCCAGCTTTCCCTCGCCGTGCTGCCTGCAAGGGACGTGCAAAACCTGATTTGACACATTAGAGCGACAGAGACAGATAAAACCGGCCTGCTGGTGCAGAACTTAACCCCTCGAAGCCTTTTGGACACCCCTGAGCTGGCAGAGGGAGTTGATCTGGACCAGCGCTCCATCTTACGGGGCCATGGCATTCTTGGATTAGCACAAGGTGCCCTAAAGCTGGATTTACTCTATCACCGAACCATGGCCTCAGAAAGCCTCCTGCCCCTTTCACACCTTAACAAGGGCTTATCATCTGGCTTAGTCTCAGCTCTGCTGGCTCAAGCACCCTAAGAGGAGCGCTCAGATCCTTTCACTGTGGTTCCTGGGAAGTCTGAGCACTCGCTGCTTCCCTCCGTCTTTCTTCCAAAGCTCTGCCAAAAGGAGCTTCCCTCTGCAGAGTCCTTCTCTTCTGGCATCCCAACGTGCTGCTGGAGGGTCGAGTGCTGCCAAGCAGCCGTTCTCTGCTCACCGTTTGTTGTCTCCCACCGTTACTGATGTTCTCGGTAACCACACATGTTCTCCAGCCACAGTCCCCACTTTGTCTCTTCTCTTGCTGCCATACGGAGCACCCCTTCCTCCTTTTAAAGGAGTGGCAATCATTTCTGTCATCTAATTCTCGAGAAAAATGCCAATTCTTCTGTTTTAAAATCAACTCTGCTCACTCCACAGCAATGCCTGCGGCAATAAACCCAGGGAGCATAAACAGCAAACCACACGGTGCAGTGGATGACACCTCACTTCTCAGAAATCAAGCTATTCTTATGAAGAAAGATGTGAAATTAATAATGGAGTATGTATTTTAAAAAAATCCTATAACCTTTTGTATGATCAGCCTCTCAATGTCTCTTCATGCAAGCTTACTCAGCAAGTTAATCCGAGGTTGTTGCTGTTTTCTGTCCACACTTGATGCCTGCAGACAGAGTGCCCTCACTTCATCGCTCCCCTGTGTTAAGCAGGAAGGAGGCCCCAGTCTTAGAGAAATTAATTAGTGCAGTAATTTGCCCAGGACACAGAGGTGAAGCCGAATTTGGCCCGCTCTGCAGGATTCAGCTGAGTAAAAAAGACAAATAGCTGTGCTATGGGATTTAAAAAAGCTGCTGTCAGCATTCCCAATGCAACTAGACCTGGAAATGCAGTTGTCTTTCAATAAACAATGGAAAAAGGAGAAGCAATTACAGTAGACAAAACTAATTACACCAGAGCAGAAGCATACCTCACAGCAATTGCTCTTGAATCTGCATTAAAAAAGAAAAATCTAAAACAAAACCCACTCCATTAAAAAAAGGCAAAAAATTGGGAGTGGCATAAAACCAATTTCAAAATAGAAGGGTACTTCATCATGCAGCTCATAATGCACAGATTTATCTTTGTAAAGATAAGTCTTTAAAGATAAATCTTTGTAAAGATAAGTCTTTAAAGATAAATCTTTGTAAAGATAAATCTTCAGGTGATGCTGGCACACAGGGGCACAGAGAATTTGTCCAGGGAGGCCAACGTCAGAGCAGGAAGCAGAACTGAGCTCCCAGCTCCTCAATCCAACGTTTTAACGTGACCGTCTCTTCCCCGATCGGGCCCATTTCACGTCCGTCTCGCCAACGCCACAGCCACGACCGCTTTTGTGTCGACTGGTAACGCTGCTCGCTCAGCCCAACCTCTTCCTTCAAAGCATCTGGTTCATTTTGTTTCTGTCCTCACTGCAAATCCAGAACGCACGATAAAATACTCTATTTTCATGCAGTGAAATCCCGCAGGTCGAACTGTAACCGCGTCTTTCCTGAGCCATTCTCAGCCGTGTGACGACACCCGGGCGTATTAGGGATCCAGCCCCGAGCCCCAGCCTCAGCCGCACGCTCTCTCCCAGCAAGCACTCGGAAGAGGACCCAGAGTCTCCTCCATCTGTGGGTATCTACACCGCCCGTTCTGCATCCAAGTGCATTTTTCGTATGATGTATTTAGGCGCAAGAAGAGCTGGGGAAACCATCTGTGGAGCTCAGCTTGCAGATTTGAGGTTGAATAGCAAAGACGAAGCACTAAAAAGGCAAGCTTAACCGCGTCTCCTGTTCTTCACAGCAAATACTGGATGGCTCAGGGGAGTATTTAAGAGATATTCACATGGTTACGTTTTTCACGGGTGAAATGATGTCAGAGAATCCAGAGCCTTCTCTAAAGTCCATTTAATCCTTGGCCACTGCCCAGGCTGTTGAGCAGCAGCGACAGTTTTTGTGAGAGGCAACGCCTGCTCAATAGAGCTGGATGGAGATCGCCGGGCCCGTTTCCTCCACCGTGCCCCCTTCCAATACCAGCTGTGAAATTTAGAAGACAGCAAAAGAGGGTTTTGAACAAAGTGGCGGAAGAACCGCTGCTTAACACATTCGAGACAGGCCAAGAGGCTGGAAAATTGATTGCAGGGAGCAAACTTGAAACGGGAAGAGGAGAAGGAACGAGGTCGGGCTGCAAACTGATCTGGCAGACACCACAACGTGCCTCATTCACTGGTGACGTGGTCTGGACTCAGGATTTGAAAGCCTCCCCAAGCCGTTCCCAACGTACAAAGCAGCCAGTCTCTATAGTATGTGTTTTTTTCCAAAGCGTTTTTGGGAACAGGAACAAGGCCACGTCAGAACATTGGGTTTTGGGGACTGTTAAGGAGGTACAATTTGAAGCCTCTCCGTGTCGGACCTAGGAGACTCCAGAGTGGCTGAAGCCGTAATCTGGGATCCACAGACAACACAAAGCTGTTTCAGAAAGTGTTTGCTTTTGGAAAGGTTTCTGGCTGATTTAGAAGCTTTTCTTTGCAGGGAGTGCACACAGAGAAGTACAGAGAACGAAGCGGTCAGCCTGGAGAAGAGAAGGCTCAGGGGGATCTCACCAACGTCTATAAATACCTGCAGGGCGAGCCAGGCTCTTCCCAGTGGGGACCAGTGACAGGACCAGAGGCAATGGGCACACGCTGGAACACAGGAGGTTCTGCGACTCGGCGATCCTTTTCCAGGTGACAATCTCATCAGCTTTCAAACAAAGCAGCGCCATATACTCAGACAGAAAACTCGGGGATGGCTGTATACAAGAAATAGTTTTAATAATTTACTAGGAGATTCTTTTTTTTCACTCAGACCGTCTCAGTTTTATCCCCCACTGGGTCTGCTGTATGGGATATAAACTCAATCGTCGTCCGCTACAGATAAAAATAATCCCAGGGTGTATTTTTGAGGGGAGGGAGGGTTGAGCTTTCCCTTAAGACACAGAGCCCATCCCAGCACGTTAACCGACAGCCTGGCTACCTGCTGCCTCGGCTGCCTGTAGTTCTTCTTCAGCTTGTGAAGGAAAGCAGAGCTGTAACACGGTTGTACCCAGACTCCGCACACAAACGCTGCTGTGTTGAAATGGTGAGCGACTGCCCTTGTACTTCAGCAAACCCGTTATCATCCTCCTCTCCTTGCTGCGAACAGAGGCGGTTATTCACCGCACGTCTGGCGTTCAACTCCACTAACCACACAGAGATTTCCTACCTTCTCCAGTCCGGCCCCGGTATCACTGCAGTGCTTTTATTTTCTGGATGAAATGACCTGCATTGCAGAGGCTCGCTTGCTACAGTGATCCTTCCACCAGATCTGTAATCCTCAATCCCCCTGGGTAACGCCTGGAGTAGGAAACTACTTGGTATAGTAAGCACGTCAGCATTTTCCTAGCTGCATTTTTTTATTGGCTCATTTGCTGCATCCCTGACTTCAGTTTTCTTTCCTTTTATCCATAACTATCCCCAACCTCCCCCTCTGCCTTGGACCGAACTCTCACTGTCCCCAAGCTCACCTCTTGAAGCCAGAGCCGGCCAGACATAGGGTAGAAGCGGGTTGCATGCTCCTTCCCATCATTTTTATGTAGGGCAGCAGATCTGCAAACGGAGGAAACGTGAGCAGACAGGACTCTTTCCATGGCAGCAGCATCTCCCTTCCCAAGCTTCCTGGGAGGCTCAGTGGAGGGAAAGGCTGATGAAGGCAGCCTTTCCTGCTCCTCCTGCCTCTGCCGTGCTGAGATTTGCAGGTTATGAATTACAGGGACCTCGCTTGCTGGAAAAGCAAGCAGGCAAAAAGTGCAAGATGCAGAGCAGCCAGTCCTCCATGTTATATGCAGAGAAGGAAAAGATCCTTTATTTGGAGAAGAGGGTGGGGTTTTTGTTCTTCTTTTTCATCACTATTAACAGTGAGAGATACTTGCGTGATATGGGAAAGAGAACTCACCCACGTGCCTGGGCTTACTATCTCCATGAAATAAACAAAACCAAAACCCGGCACAATTAATTTGTAGCAAGGTACATTACATCATTTACCCCCCCATCACTCTGTCCAGTCTCAGTCTCATTATCCTTTTTGAAAATCTGGGAACCAGAGCCATCGGAGGAAACCCCGACTCTAACAGAGAGGGCAATGGTCCTACTGCTGACTTCCAGAGACCAACATTTCAACCTTGGTGCTGGGCAAGTTCCCCGCACTGCTTCTCTAAATATCCCAAGTGGAACAGACAAACCACAGCGCCTTTGTTTTTCCTCAGCACCATTTTTTTTCCCCTCTAAATGGCCGCTGCATGCTGTTAAAACCGCAGCCATCTCCCACTTGCAGGCAAACGGCAGCGACGGGGGCTTGCCACTCCGTTGGGAAAGCACTTCAGGGTGAAGAGATTTTCATGGAAATAAGTTATGCTCATGTTAATGGCAAGAATGATGCAATC
>NW_009631487.1:145919-163959 GCF_000690535.1 Cariama cristata | reverse complement strand
TGCTGAACGGGCATTATCTGCTGGGTTTGTTTTGTCACAGCGCAGCTTTTAAGGAAGAGAGAAGGAGAAAAAGTAGAGGCATGAATGGGGCCAGTTAAAAACCAGAAGAAATTAAAAGTGGCATCATTGGTGGATTTGAGGATTAACATCGTTTGTAAGCGATACTGACGGTGAAAAGGATCACAAGCAAAGAGGTTCGTGTGTGACGCAGCAAGACAAGGAGAGATGCAACGAGCAAGAAGCTAAAAGAAAAGGACAAAGCGGTCAAAGCAGCAAGCCAGGACAATAATTTTTGGAGGAACACCGTGAATGCATATAAAAAGCAAGGGAAGCTGGGATTTCTCAAAGGAAGAGGCTGCAGGAGCTCAGGGAAAAAAATGATGAAAGCCTGTGTAACAGTTCTGTGTGAAGAGTGGAAATGACAGATTAAAGATCTAACCCACCACCGCGGCAATGCCCAGCGGCCGATCGCGCAGCGAGCTGTGTTCAAACAGGGTAAAATAGTCTCGACGCCAAACAGCTGAAAGCAAAAACGAGGAGGAAATCAGCACGCGGAGCTGACGTATCACTGAGCACCTAACGCAAAAAGCACTCACCTTGGAGAAACTGAAATTAGCCAAGCAAGGAGCTGGTCACCGGCCGGTGAGTGCCGGTAAGAAAATACAACACAGAAACCCAGAGCATAAAGGGATTCTAAAGCTAGAGAGGTTCGGGATGCAGTGGAAATACTCCTCACACAATTAGGCAAATCAACCCTATTAAAGGACAATCACACTGAAGAGTTATTGTCAATCACACTCTCCCTTGCTTGCTTTATGCAATTAGCCTAATTGCATAAAGGCTATTAAGCAATTATTTTGATAACTGGAGCTTTGTTACTGGCTCTTCGTTTTTGGCATAATTTTGTTCCTCATGTAAATACCACCTTACAGTGATGTTTACAGATCACTTTAGGGATGTGCCTAAGTGTCTGCCTGAGCAGGAGATTCACATTTCTGCGTAAAAGCAGAAACCATAAAAATGATACCCAAGAAAATGTACATTTTTATCCCCAAATGCCAGGTTCTCCCTCAGTCAGAGATCTACTCCCAAATGTTCGAACGACATTTTGCCATAGGCATCGCGGTGTCTGTATCACGGCAACGTCATGGGTTTAGTTCCACTTTTTTATTATTCAACTTTTTATACATAATAAATACAAACTTTTTACAGCCAATATAAAGAAAGCATTTGCACCTATGCTTTCAGTGTACTGACGCTGTACATGATGATACGTCGAATACATGCCCTGTATGAAGAAATCATAGTTAAAAAGGAGGCATATTTTTACAACTTTTCTTTTTTTTTTTTTTTTAAATAAAATTAGCAGCTCTTACAGAAAATATTTTAAAATACAACTAAAGAGACTTTAAATAACACTTTCTGAATTTTGAAAGTCCAGGTATGAAGGACACAGAAAAACTGGCCAAAGAAATTGAACATGAACATTATGGCAATACTTGCTTTTCTTCTGCATTGTGAAGCTTTCAAAATTTTTGCAAACAGTTAAATCTTTTTTAAAAACTTTTTTTTTTTTAAACTTAAGAATAAGTTTGATAAACACATAAAAAGACCTCAAACAGATCAACAGGACAAGAGGTGCAAAAGAATGAAAAATATGGAAAAAACTTCATTGGACAGTCAGCGATTTCACAACTGATCCATGAATTGTTTTCTTCAAACAGCCCCACTCTTGGTTAAAGATCCCACTGGGAAAGGAGATTGGCAAACACGAATGTCTCGGAGGCCCAGCTTGGGTTGGGATTTACAAGTATGTGCAAAGTTTATGATAAAATCTTGTTAGATGATTTTTTTTTTTTATTTTTTTTTGTAAATGCAGCCTCAAAAAATAGCCCTTGTTAGTAAACTAAAGGTAGAAAACTTACTGGCTTAGGAAAAAAAAAAGAAGACATAAGAGCGCATTCAACAGAACCCATATAACAGCTGAAAAAACCCAACCTTGTGATGCCTTTTAACTGAAGCTTTGATCTGATGGAGATGGCTGAAAATAATTTAGTAAGTACACAAAGAAAAACCTGTTTTCATCCAGTTTTTCCCTCTCCTCTGACCCTTTCTCTCCAGGTTAAACCTCAGAATATCCTCTGCCCTTTTCTTTCAAACAACAACAACAAAAGCTTCCTTTTCAGAGATCTCCGGTTGAAAATTGGTTTTGAAATTATTTTACTCTCTATTTCTTGGCTAAGAGTAATTTGAGACCATAGTTTTGGCCACAAAGGCGATCTGAAGGCTTTGCAGAAACCAGAACTTTTCCTGGCTCCCAGGCTTTGGCGAGTTAACGGGCTTCGCACGGGAAAATGCTAGAGGACCATCCAATGCAAAAACTAAATAATGCATGTAAATACTCTAAATGTAACTTCTAACTCTAGCCAGATGTTTTGATGACAAAGATATACTGCTAACGTTGGATAATAGAGTACACGGCAATAACTGGGATAAGAGTGACCCAAATACTTAAAAAAAACCAAACAAAACAAAACTCCCCAAATCTGCTAAGAAAAAAAATGAAGCTCAATTTCCAGATCTAGACAAAATCTCACTTACTTCTCTACCAGTTGGTTTATGCTATGGAACAAGATGTTGCTACTAATTCAGCACCTCCATATTAGATACTCTATTACTAACTGTACTGCATAAATATTAATACAAAGAACATAACAGTTTAACTGTTAATTATTGAAGAGGTGTGCATTAATGTAATTAACGCCATATGATCTGCATCAGTTTTCCTTATCTATAAGATTATTTTCCTGTTTCTTCCTTTCTGCAAGGGGATTAAAGAGGAGCCAGCCTCTCCTTATACTTATTTTTCAGTTCCCTTTTTCATTCCGCAAGATCTGATTAATACCTAATCAGACAAGTAACGCTACTTGAAGAATTGACAATCTTTAACACATTCCTATGGCAACAGTAATATACTGTACTAATGCACGTGATGGAAGTATGCTATGACTAAGTTGCATGAACGAGGCTCTTTCCTCAGCCTCCGTATAAAAACTGACCATCTTCAGCCAAGAGAGAAACCTGCTCCAAGGCAATCCTCTGCTCGCTGTTTGGCCCGTCTTAGTTTGTGCTAAGAGAGGAAGAATGATGTATATAAATCAAAACACAAAAAAAAAGGCACAAAATATTCATGACTGTGGGAAGGAATCCACCATGTCACTGCCACATAAAATCCTCCCTATCTCTTGCTCTATTCGAAGTCTTCATCATGCAAAGGTGCCTAAAAACAAGATTGACCAAATACCGCGTTTGGTCTTGATTGTAGCACTACTACCTAACTAGTCCAATCGTTACACCAGAGTAATTTCCACGTCCTCTATCTTCTCTGTTGTCCGGCGATGATGCTGTGTAGGGGGTGGTGGAGCTGCTCGCACCTGAAACAGCCAGAACCAGCCTGTAACTATCAGAAAACTGTCAAAATTTCAGAACTTGTAGAGACTAAAGCTGCAACTTTGGGCTCATACCTCAAGATGATGCAAATATACGGATTGTATAGTAAGATCAACAGAACTACAGTGAGTAACCAGCTGAATTCAGATCCAGTAGTCTCCAGTTAAGCCATCAAGGCTCTTCCTTATAACCTGTCACCACTCGCAGGTGATTTTTCTCCAGGACGACTAGCAGTCACCACAAGGCAGACACACCGAGTGAATCCACCCATCTACTCTGCCTGTACCCACGGATAATCTGGTACGTAAACCTGGGACAGACTTTGGACTTTACATCAAACGCTGAAATCTGATGACGCCCTTGCCTGGAACTTATGTGGATTAGAAACTACAAGAACACCTTGTTTCATCTAAGTGGCTTACTCATATTTAATCAATCACTGGCCTGAATGATACACACCTGAAATCTGACGCTATTTTTACACTCTGCCACATCGACAAAGTTATTATTGCTCCTGACAGAGATCACCTGAAGCGCTAACAGCATTTCATGCAGGGTTTTTATCACATGATTTCAGAATACACCAGAGTGACTTGCTATGGAGAACATGAATTGTGGAGCAATACCATAATAAACTTCACAATGTTTTTAAACCAGGCGTATTTAAAATCCAATACTAACAGAAATCCTTTCAATTAAGGCATGACGCTGTAGTAGTATCTTGAAAAGACAGTAAATTGCAAGAAACTCATGAAGAAAATATAAATCTACAAAATGGAAAAGCTGAATCAGTGTCTTTTCACAAGGCAATAAGATAACGTGAAACTTCCCTGTTCAATACTTAAATACTTAACGATGCAGTCCTACCTCTGCCTTGCATATGTCAATGAATAAGGCTAACTCATTGACTACTGGAATATCCAGAATATAATTTTTGAATATCCAAAAATGCTCTTTTTCTGCAACCTCATTCATTGAGAATGCCAGGAAAGTACAAATGTTACATCTTAATGTGATTTGGTTTAGGACTTTGAAACCCCCAAAACTCGATTTCAAAGATAATCTTAGCAGATGGATTTTGCAGGTTCTAAGTGATTAAATTCTCCCTTTCTTTTTCTGGCAAAATCTCTCTTTCTAGGTAGCAAAGACATCACAAAATATATAGATTTTATCATTAAGAATTTTTAATCCAAAACTCTCAAATCAAGAGGTTTGGAAATAAATTTAACCCTAAACGCAATGGGGTCCCAAGGACCACATACTACGTCAAACTGCTGGCAAACAGATTTCTCTGCCAGCACATTGGAGAAGAAGCAATTGTAGAAATCATATGATTAAACTCTTCTGGCATTTATTCACCACCGCTTTTTTAGTTCTGTTTAGGAGTTATTACATGCGGTAAGAACAGAAATCATCTCCCCATGCCTGAAAGGACACTAGAAGTTTATCGACTAACGTCTATTTTACTATCATTAGAGATGTAATTTCCTCCCAAGGTTAGATTTCATGATTCATATGCCTCACACAGAGACATGCAGGTATTACATCTATAAAGGCAGATACAGGAGGGCAGGTTAGATAAAGGATAGGGGATGGATAAGATTCAAGGTCATCTTTAAACACAATGACTTACTGTTTAAACAAGTGCAGCTTTGTTTTGTTCTAGTATTCACTTAATCTCCAATAGCTGTCATGTTCTGTAGCTTTTGACACATCTATGGTATTATCAAAGGGGAGTGAACTGACCTTTCCTCGCAGTATTCATCTGAGATACCACGTTTTTATACATAGTAATGGGATTTGCAGAACACAGAGAACCAAATCATCAGGCGCTGTATCACCGCCCTGCTCTGAATGTACCTATCCCCATTTACCTAGACTTGGCCTTGTAACTTTGTAGCAGCAATAAAGACAATGGTATTTGTTTTTAACTTACAGGTCGCAGTTTGCCATATGAAGATTCAGGAGGAATTCGTGGAGGCTGTGAGAATCCAGGAGACTCTGAACTGAAGCTGTTTTCTGACAGAGTAAGCAACAACCCATCACAAACAAGCCACTCAGTATTGCTGAATTAATGTTACATTGCAAAAAAAGCGTTGGGGTTTTTTTTTTAATCCCTCTGAAATGTGAACATTCTACATCAAGCATTTCGCTGAAATGTTACTTCTGCTATCACAAAATTTCTTACCGTTAGTTGACGGTGATCTGGGGAAGTACTGAGAACCTCTTTTATCCGGGCTGTGGTAGGGACTAGTGGGAGGCTGGTCGTACAGTGGCAGCGGTGGAAGGGCATTATTAGGCTTCGGAGTCGGGGATACCTGTGTTAAAAAGAGAGAGGGGCTGCAGAAAACCTGACTCCTCGACTGTTTTTATGGCCACACCATGGTGCAGTAAGTTGTCTGACACATCAGTATGCTAGGAACTTTCATCTGGAGAAAAATTATCTGTCAAAAGTGCTGTCAGGTACGTTTGGGAAAGAAAGCCAAGATATCCAACTGTGATTATAGTTTTTTTAAATCATAGGTTGCCACTGAGCAGAAATTTTCATCCTCTGTCAGATCATTTAGAGAGACTTTTTGAAGGTTATTTGAAACCTCTCGTTTGGCCAAGTGTGCCTCTCCACATATATTCACACAAAAGCGTTAAGATTGTAAGTTTTATCCCAATTCAATTGCATATATATTATTTAAATGTTAAATTTTAATGGTCTTCCCAAATCAAAGAACAAAAATACCGGAGAAATTACTTTGTAGGGACCCTGGAAGTCCAGTTTCTAGCACCACAATTACACATGACAATGTGTTGATTTTCTAATATGATATAAGGATTACAGAGCTATACTGGAACGAGGACATTTTTGCAAAAATTACTGTAATACAGTATTTGGCAGTATTCTGCCCTTCAAAAATTGAGAGGATACAGAACAGATTTACGTATTAAAACATTAAATTAGCGCTGAGAGAGCCTGTAATTCTCTTTTTGCCAGGTTCTGTTTGATGTCTCAGTCTATGCCATAAATTAATTACAGGAAGTAGACTGTGAATTTTCTCCTTTGGTTCATTTCCTTTCTACCCAAATGCTTGCCTTTATTCACAAATCTGTTGCATTTGCCAAAATATAGCAGTTCATAATTATTAGGCTGGGTAAGAAACTAAAAGGTAAGCGCTCAGTTTTTTTTTCTTTCTTAAATAATTTCTGATTTTTTTTGTTAAATTGGTTCCGATTTTTTTTTCCTAAAGAAGCAGCAGATCTTTGCAGCCTTGCAAAATTGCCCTAACAAACGAATATCGTATGTGCAAGCTAGCACCACAACTCTTTACGTACCTGAATATCTCCAATCCACTGAGTCTCTCCATTTTCTGAGGCCGTAAGCTCTTCCACTAATACTGATGGGAAGACCCCGACACGTCCATTGAATTCTCCTTCCCAAAAGCCATCATCATCTTGATTTTCTTTGTTCAGGATGCGGATGATCGCTCCTTCCGGGAAGGACAGCTCATCATCCGTCTGGCCCTCATAATCATAAAGTGCTTTTACAAAACAGACTGCAGAATGGAAGAGGGGAAAAAAAAGTGTAATTGGCATGAGCTTAAAAGAAATAGTAAGTACTATACACACTTTTACGGTGGGACTCAATGATCTCAAAGGTCTTTTCCAACCTAAATGATTCCATGATTCTATAATTGCTGAGTCAAATTATTTTAGTCTTCCTTAATCTTAGTTAATCTCAACTCCATGAGATAGCCAGGTAAATTACACAGATTTGATATGAGATAGATAATTACTGAGAAAAGTTGTACTCAGATACAGGTCAAATATAAGAAATTCTCATGTGCAACATCCAAACTCGATATGCAGAATGCTTTCGAGAACAAGCTTAATATACTATTTATTTTTTTTATTGGTATTTACCACTGGAGTCTCCATTCAGGCTGCCCGAGACTAAGTCAGCCTCAGTGGAGTTATTCGAGGTGTGTGATCGACTATCCAGTGCCGCGAGGGACTGTAGCATACTCAGCAGACTGCTGGATGTCGGGAACTGCAGGTACTTCTCTGGCACATAACCCACTTGACCCGCTTTATTCCGTGCCTGTAAATAAACGACATAAAAGATTCTCTGCTTTTGCACACTGTTCTGAAAATTAATCCAAATACTTTCTCCTGTCCCAAGTTCTATTTCTAAAAGTAATAGTGAAAAGAAAAGAATCTTAGAAAAATGATACCTTTACCCAGTCTTCCATATCTCCGTCTTCAATAACCTCCAATACCTCATGTTCCTCTATGGTCAACTCATCTGGCTGAGAAGCCTGAAGTGTATAACAGGAAGATTAGAAAACAAAAAGTGTTTTCAGGTGCACAGGGCAGGCAGTGTAAAGAACATTCTCATCCAGACTTTTATTAAAGCTTAGAAAATAAAAGTGTTTTCAGGTGCACGGGACGGGCAGTGTGAAGAACATTCTCATCCAGACTTTTATTAAAACTTATGTTTTTTAAAATTAAAACTGAAAATGTTATGATGTAGCATACTTTAAAACATATTCATAAGGGTTCTTCTGTATAGCTACCGACATTCACAAGACTCAAGAGGGCGGATGGAAGCACCCCGAATACCACCCAGCACATCAAACCCTATTTACTTTTGAAACCCTGATTACTCCGCACTCTACGATTAAGTCTGCCACTGGCTTCGGCTACCGCAGCGGTGTGATTTACAACTGACCTAGCAGCGCTAGCAGAAGTAAATAGCATGAATGCAGTTTGTCAGCAAAGCGCCAACTCATGAATGGTGGTTTCACTATTATAGTACAAAGAGCTTTGTCGTACAGCATACGAGCATGCCTAACGCCAAGAAGGCATTTCTAATATAGCCACACTGGCTCAGCAACAGAAATTACATCTTCTCGTGGCAGGCACACAACTGGTCTCCTTGAAGCCCGACAGGGACATCACTACATGCTGCAATTCACACGCCGACTTCAGTACTCTGCTGAATTGTAGTTTGAATGTGTTTCACAACAGTATAGATTTCACACTGCTGCGGTTTTTCACAACTAGATGTTAGATATATTTCATGTGCACTGTTACTGAGTCAGATGCTGACATCCTACCTCAAACTCCCACAGGCACAATCGTATTTACTATTTTTTTGTTGCATAATTCATTTTTCTAATCAAATTTTTTGTAAAAAATCACAAACCTTATATGAATAAACAACTTTGCAGGTGAGAGGATAATTTCTTAGAGTACCAGAAGGACTAGAACTACTGTCATCAAAAACATCCATGCTGTCTTCAAACTCTTCACCTTCTTCCTTTTCTGCATCAGCATTATTCTATTAAAACAAATTAAATTTGGCATTATACCATCAAATAAAAATAAGTGAAGAAATAACAATAAAAATGAATTGATCGATATTCTTCCGTGTGGTTTTTTTACTCCTGACGATTATTGAAACTGGACAAAAAACCAATGACTAATTAATATTCAACATACAATTCTCCAATAACATCAGGAAAGCAGTCACCAAACAAAGCAAATACAGGGAAGCAAAAGACTAAGAGCTGTCACCAAATTACATCTCTGCTTAACTCAGCTGTATTTCTTCAGTCAAGCACAGGCTTGTGGACTTTAAAAAGATCTGTAGAAGATTTTGGAAGCTCCAACTCAACTGCTGGACAGTTTTCTATTTTTTACATAACCTCTGAAACGGTGACTAATGTACCTTGGAGATACCATTTCAGAGGCCTAGCAAATGGTTTAAAGGAAAAAAGAGTCACTTATTGAGAATTTATGCTACTAAAAGATTAATGTACCTGTGACCATGAGTTATAAAATGAAACTGCAGTGGAAATACTTAAACTTGAAAAAATAAAATAAAAAAAATCAGCCTTCCGGTTGGTGTATTCTGCACCACAGATTTGCTGCAGTTTATAAAAAAAAAATTCCTTAAAGAAAGAATTATGATTAAAAACTAGCTGTAAAAGTTTAAATAAAAACTGAAGTCAATACACTGAAAAAATACAAGTTTCTATAAATGTAGTTTGGGCAACACTGACATGAGCTGTGCTTTGGCCTTGTGCCTGGATTAAATTTTGAATAAACGCTTTATCTCATGTGAAAATAGGCAAGTCCTTCAAATCAAAGGCAACAGTGTTATGTATTTGCCATCTTCCCTTTATTTATTCCTTTTAATTTGGGAGTGAATTTGCTATTCCTCACGAAAACTGAAAGGCTGATAAATCAACAAAAAGGTAGGCTGAGACCAAAAAAGCACCATGCAGACGTCCTAAACCAGCTGTCTCCAGACCTCTGCTCTGTAACGTCTTTGCTCTTCGAAACCTGGAGTAGAAGAACACAAAGCTTCTTCACTTTCTGACTTAGATTAATTTTTATATTATGATTTCTAGACCACATCTTTGTAATCCATATGATTTTTTTCCCTACTGATTTTCATTCAAGTGCAGTTTGCATCCATTGCTACTTAAATGTGTTCACGGATGTTGCAGTAACAAAAAAATCACTGTCCTACCTAGCTAATACTTTGATATATTAGCAACTAACAATAAATTGTGGCAAATTTAAGGTTTCTCCCTCCAGTTTCTAACTGCCTTTTGCTGTGCATGGTCTATGTCCCAGCAGCCAAGGCTGACATTCAGCTGACAGCCCTATGAAACATCATGGAAATTAGTGTATCATGTCTAGAAAGAGTCGTTTGTAAAACATCTGGTCCTGGTTTTCTAACACGAGGAGGAAAAATACGTTTTAATTTTCAGTGTGTAGGCTGCTTAAACTCCCTGAATAGAATCATTTGCAAAGTAGGCACACAGAGGGAAAACAGCATTACTGATACAGAAAACTTAACAGTTTGCTTCATAAAGCTTATCTTTCTACGGAGTCTGGTAACGAAAGAGAGTGTAAGCAAAGAATGAATACATGAGACACAATTATACCGGAGGTATGTAACAGAGAGCAAACACAAGAGTAAATGCAGGCAAGAAGGTGACAAGATAGCTTGGTTATACAAATGAAAAAAGGTATGCAAATATACATATGCCTTGTTTTGTTGGATATGCTACACAAAAGAGATTAGATACCAAAAAGAATACCAGCTCCCCCCTTTTTTTTTTTTGGCTTTGGAAATGCAGAGACCCTGGCAACAACAGGGAACACAATGATACCAAACGACCTCCAGTCTGATTTGGATGTATGACCGGTAGGAACTCAACAAGGCTGAAATTTCCTGCCAATTCACAAACAGAGCGGTCCACTGCAGTACCCGAAGGTACGGATCAGGCAGAGGCAGTTTCCAACACATGTATTTAGGGACTGAAACCACAATTTGTTTTGCACAAGTTGCTGGTATCAGATGACAATCACGCTTGAATCTGAACCAGTAACCTAATAGTTGAAAGATGCTATAACCTTTTACAGTTAAAAGATGCTATATCCCTTTACAGTTAAAAGCATCCGTTTTCATGTTTGCAGGAAACTAACCAAATGCAAATTTGATTTCCAGCTCTGCAATGCTGTACTTCTAGGGTACAAATGTTTCTTATAACTGTACTGCTTCAAGTCCCAGAGAATACAAAACAAAACACAAATCCCATAAAGACATTATTCTCTTCCTTTTTTGAATAAATTACACAGTATTTCTCTACATTCGTTGTAGGCAGCATGAGCACTGCACACGTTTTTCAGATGACGTTAAAATTCAAAATGACCATTAATTTTTTGGGGCATGTACACTGGGTAGGGGGGGGAAAGTATTCCTTCCTAAGATTAGGATTTCATTATTATATTAGAAAGTCAGCCAACTGGATAGATGATAGGATATTAACTTCTTCAGCTCGTTACATTATTGTAGTAGGTTAAATAAATACAGCAATATCAAGGCATCACTGCTGCTTTCTTCTGTTTAGCTCTTTAAAAGAAAATATGCTAAGAGTGTTGCTGAACAAATTGTGTCATGACAAGTACTGGCACAAAGAGCGAAGCTGTGCATGCCGTAAGGACGGCAGATAGCTGGTTTCTGAACATTAAACACTGCCCGCTCTTCAAGGATGGAGTCAAAGTGATGCTTGTTATAATGCTGCAGCAATTCTTCTAATAACTGCAAGGAGCGTAATTTTGGTAACAGTTCTAAGAATTCCATCTACGGGCTGTCCTCATCTGGCCTGCCAAGGTCAACAGTATCTTTTTTTTCTCTACGGGAGCATACGTAAGTGTAAAAGGGGAAAACAAGAATCAGAGTTCAATCTCCCACGCTGTGGCATCTCCCGGCTCGCCAGGCACTAGCATGGGGTTTGGCTCCAGGGCCAACTGTTGGCACGTCTGACGAGACAGAGAACAAGGGACTGGGTGCAATCCAGCATGCACAACGGGAAGTTAAGGGAGGTGGAGTACAAGAAGAAAGGGAAAAAATCCACTGTTAAACACAGCTATGTAACCTATCCTCATCTATCCTGGCTAGAAAGGATCTGAAATGAAACTCAGCACAAGAACTCCTTTGGGATCTGGGAAGGCTGAAGCTTGGATCTGCATACTACGACTTTAATCTCTAATTATACTACTAACCATGGGAATAAAGCCTGCAGAGACAGTCTATGCAGAGCAGTGATCATAACAACCTTTACGGCAAATCACCGTCACTGTGCTTGAGCTCTGGGTATAACGTTAGAAGAAACATCCCAACACCCTGAAGAAAGCAAAGACTGGATCCAGGAAGCGTTTGCCGAGACTCCATCCAGGGCTCACTTTCTTTGAACTAAAGCTGACATAGATGAAAATATGTGTACATCCAAAAAATCCCCCTTCCCTCTAAGGGTTTGCCACTATTCCCAAGAAAACAATAAAGAAGCAGAAAAGCACAAGGAAACATGGGAACAAGCGGGACTTTTTGTGTGTAGATAGCACATACTTGCTGAAACGGAGATTTTGTTTCTCTTAGGTGGTCAGCGAAAGCAAGCCGTTCTCCAAATCATTTGCAATGCAATGAAAAAACCACATCCCCATTCTCCCTGAAAGTTCTGTTATACAAAAGACACATTCTGGCTGTCCAAAGCATTTAAGATTAAAAAGAAAGCGTGAATTAAGTAATCTTAATAGTGTATGAAGACTATAGTTAGGAAAGTATCCACATGCAAATCGAGACTTTATAAAAGCCTCTGAATTTTGTTAAATATTAAATATATAAACACACAGAGAAAATGTATGATTTGAGGCAAACTGACCAAACCTTCAGGAATTTTATTTTCACTGGTTACTGGAGAGGATCAACAGAGTGGTTAGTTTTACTGCCAAAGGTGACAGCTCAGCATCGTATGCCATGTAGGTGAATCAAAAAAAAAAAAAAAAAATTACGAGCTCTTTTTAGCAGTTTTTCTGAAGAGGGTTTCCTGGTTCAGGCAGCTGTTCGATTCAGCCATCACTATTTATTTTAAAACATATCATTCTTCCAGGGGGAGAGGGGAGGAAAATGAGAGTTTGCTTTTTATTCTTTCTTGAATTACATAAAAATGTGCTTTCTTCCAAGCTAAACAGATGGGAGATGTCTCTGGCCTATTTTGCAAACCAGCTATAGCCATTACAAATGCAATTTGTCTTAGGTACAGCTGAATAAAACATCATTACCAATCTTCCACTAATTAAAGCTGCTTTTTAGTTCTATTTTGGGTATATTGGATGAAATTTTCAAAAGAGTTGGCGTGACTTTGGACACAGCAGGACAGACTCGTGCAATTTAATTTAACAGTTTAAGAAGTTACCAACTCTTTGGATGAAATAGAGTAGTGATCAGGCTTGTGGTCAGTTCCAGTTTAACTTCTTTACTGCTTTAAGTGAAACTAGTTATTCATATAGAAAATGTCAACTATTTACCATATCTCAAATAACAGGGCAGTAATTTGCAGGTGAATAATGGTACCTTCTAAATCCACGACAAATCTTTGAGGGAAACATCTAACCCTGCTCACAGGAACGGATAGCCTGTTTTCCAAAGCCTTACACGGATTTTTAATGAATTAAATTTTCATCTCAAATATCCAAATCAATTTGGAAAAAAGGCTTTGCTCTCCTGATGACTTTCACTGCGATCTCTACATAAATGACTCTTTAAGAGATGATGTAGAGGTTATAGTTTTCAAAACATTTGGAAGAATAAATCCTTTCATCCACGTAGCTCAGATAACATCGTAAACTATTAATGAAACTTCAAAGAAACATGCAGACATTTTCCTTTCCAGGAGATGGCAAATAAATTTTATGGCACTTATCCAAGGTCAGAAAAAACAATCTAAAGTAAACTCAGCAACAGAAGCCAGAAAGCCTTTTTTTTTTTTTTTTTTTGCTTGTGGGTTTTTTTTTTGCATGAAATTCAGACACATGCTTCAGTCATATAAAGCTACAAGATTTTTCCAGTTTGCTAACAACCAACCAAATATCATCAGTTTTGTTTTATATTCATGTTAGGAGTTGTTACTAGAAAGAGCCACGTGGAGACAAGGTGAGGTTTACACATTGGAAACCGTACCAGGTGTGAAGAGCCGTTGTTGGTCACCGAGGGCAGGCTGGCCCAGCGTTCGTTTTCCAGTTCTTCCATCACTTGGTTCATTGCGCTCTTTAGCCACGTGTCCACGGACACACCGATCTGCTTCAGCAGATCAAGACGGGCTTCTGCTTTCAGCTTAATTATCTGAGGAAATAAGCAGGCACAAGTCAGCATTCTTTCAAGATTACATTTCACTCCTTGCCACGATTCAAATGCGTTATTTCTTGATCTGCAAATTAGCCAGGTGGCTCCGAAAGCCGCTCCACATGGAAACGAGTCCAGTTCTTCATTTCCTTGAATGCGGTGTGAGCCAAGAGACAGGGAATGCTTTTCTAGAGATGTGAAACTACAGGCACAGCCAATTTCACAAGTTGGTGTTTTTAAAACAACACCTATTAGTTTACGCTAACTTTCTATTCATATATTCTAGTGGTCGGTTAGTTTAGATTCTTTTCAAAGTGCAAAAACCCAGACAAAAGCCAGTGCTTCATGGTATTTTTAAAATTAGGAATACTCTTGAGCGACAGACCTTGGATGCCCTTTCGACGGGTGACTACGCTGGATGTGATACACAAACAAATCCGATGCGATACACACACGCACAAACCCACCAACCCCCAACATGAGGCTCTTTTCCACCAGCACTTGCCAGAGATCACAGGAAGCTTATTTGTTATGGAAACAGAGTATCTCAGCAATTCCAAAATTAAATAAATATCACACTTCAACAGTTTCATTAATTTTGCTTTAGAATAGAATGAAAATTTAGGTTTTCTGACAGCTGGGTTCACTTCAGCATCCTGGCATGCTTTCTGGCTGGCGGAGCCAAGGCTTTAATGAATCCATGGCAAACCACCACCCTGATCCAAATTATTCACCAATCTAATCAGAAGGAATGGAAAGAGTAGCATGAATAAATTCAGAATTTCAAGAAATTCAAAATTCAGAATTACAAGAAAAGCAGAATTTCCAAGAAAAGAGAAGGAGAATTTCAAAGATTGCATCAAGAAGTGCGGGACAAACCTAGGAATAAAATCGAGGCTATTTATGTCCAGTCCAGCCCTACCATCATCATCCTGTTGCACTTGCTCACCAGAGGAACAAAACTCAAGTGATTTACCAAAGGTCCTTCAGTGATGGAGGCAATGACAGAAACCCATTTTTTTTTCGCTCTGGAGTTTTTCCTGCCTTTCCTTTCACAGCATTGCTCATTCTTAGCAAGTTACTGTGCAAGCAGCAAAGTTTCGTCTCCTTTCTGGCCCTTCCAACCCCTGCCACGGGGGTCAGAAGGGCTTTACTTCAGCATCCCTGCCTGTATGGACACATCAAGTTGTCAGCAGCACTGGGGAACCAAGGAAAACCAGCAAAAATAGATGGGTCTACGCAAAAATTAGACGCAAATTACTTTTTCTGCAGTGGCTGAAGGACAGTAGACTATGGAAGAATATATGCACAGTGAATTCAAATGCCAACTGGTGCTACACAGATTTTAATCTTACACATATCCTTACTATATACATAATTTTGTGTTGAGTTGAAATTATACTGCTATTTTTCTTATTTTTGACATGCTGCTGCACCTCACTATTATCTTTCTATTAAGATAAGTGAGAAAACAAATGACTATAACTTTCATTCAGCTGAACCCCCAAACACGGATCCATTTTCATTTTAAAACTATTTGCAAAGGTGACTTTAAACTTGTTTCGAACAATGAAACGACTTTGGAGAGATAACATTTTTAATCTGTTTAGAAGAACTGTGATTTTTAAAAAGTAGGTCAGTTATTAGAGTAAAATTTATTATGTGAAACATATCTTCAGATGGCTACAGCTGCATGCACACGCTCTCCCCCTAATTAGGTATGAAGACTGAAGGATCAGACAAGTTTGAGAAGTATTTCCCACGGGAAAAGCCAAAGCCACTCAGCCAAATGAAGTTTCCACTTCTCCGTGCAAGTGGTCTTCAGGTGAATGATTAACATGTACTGTAAATACTGTCCATATAGCCAAGAAAATGAGGAAAAAAGTAAAATATATTAATATGCATCACACTACTTCAGTCAAGATTCAGAAAATACTGATTTAAAAAGCATAAAAAGTCCAAAGATCGATCCACACAT
This sequence comes from Cariama cristata, assembly GCF_000690535.1. NCBI lineage: Eukaryota > Metazoa > Chordata > Aves > Cariamiformes > Cariamidae > Cariama > Cariama cristata. The sequence goes on along the minus strand of NW_009631487.1, from coordinate 147,841 downwards.
CAGCATTTACATTTGAAAGGCAGATCCTTTCAATTCAATTGCAGCATCAAGCATCTTCTGAAAACCTTGTAAGTTAGTATGGCCCAAGCCTCAACCCGAAATTTGTAAACATTTACAAAAGCAATACCTATGAGAAGGTCTGAAATCAGATGGTGTCAGACTTTTGAGTTCCAGGGGTGAATGCAGTAGGCATTTTATCCCTTTATTGGTCTTTGAAAGGCTACACCTCTCACTTAGTTTTTTTTTCCTTTTGCCCCTACTTGTATTAGTTTGTGTATTTTAAAGTTGTAAGAACATGGAAATAATAATTTTAATTAATCATTAACCTTTTCTTTGGAAAAACTGAGGAGGACTTATCAAATTGAGAAGCTGATTTCCCACTATACCAAGCTGAACACTTTCAAACCAAAGATGTCAGCACAGAAGGGCCACACCAAAAAAAATGAATCCAGGGATGCCAAGTTCTGCACATGAACACACCTCTCTCCTATTAATAGGTATGCAAGATTTTGAACAAAACCACTTTCTAACCACATCTGCTTTGACAGAAGGGGTGATGCGTGGCTGTGCAGCACCCAGTGAAGCTGGGCACTGATCCTGCCTCTTAGTTGGATGCTCCTACGCCCAAGAGGAACCACCTGCTAGCATGATGTTGGAGCGTGGTCAGCTCCAACCTTGACAGATCTGTAGCATGAGAAGGACCTGGTCAGAGGCAATTGATTTATATGGGCTTGATTTGTGACTGTGGTAGGGGAGGGGTGGGTTAGCAGCTTTGGTGGACACATCATCCTTTTATTGGTTTTTTTTTGAAACTGTGATAGATTGACTTAATGCAGGTCAATGCAAGTTTGTTTTAGCTTGTTAACGAGAAACTCTCCATTTTATCACATTACTGAGCTAAGGTGCCTCTGTGTACATATATATATACACACTTGTGGAGTAAAGTAGCTTTCCTCTAATTTGTCTTTATATTCTGACATTACATTATGAGGACTTTCCATATGCCTTCAACAAAAGTTGCCAAGGAAATGATCAGCCTAGTTGTTTTGCTGTTTTACCTCGTTATGCAATTTCCAATTAGCTTGAGTTATGCAACAGCAATAAACATGAGTCTAGGCATGCTATAAACATTTGTAGTTCATATTAGTACTCAGTCTGCTGTAAACCATGTTGTTTGCACAAACTTGTTAGCTAAAATAAACAAGCTGCTCCAAGATCCTTGACTGTACTTGCTAAGGGTCAGACAAGAGTTTTTAATTCAGAGTACCCAGCAAATCCAAAGGAGTTACCCCACTCTATTTACACATAGTAGTCTTAATATTCAACAAATATTTGTTCCAAACCACAAATGTTTTGAGTTTCATTCCATTGCAGACAAGCCATAAAAGTACGTACAGTATTAGGTCAGGCCTGCACTTGAAAGACGTATAACGCTATTTACAAGCATACATATATATTTGTACCTAAATAATTATACTGGTAGACCAGGGTTAACAGCTTCCTACCTGTATGAAAAAAAAAAAAAAAACAAACCAAAACTAAAACCAGACAGTAGTATAACTTTATTCTGCTTCTGACCCAGGAACAGCTACATATTTAAAAATACAAGCGCTTCATTCAAATACCGCTATGTCTAAATTAGCTGAGGTTTGACGCTTTCAATATGCCAGAATAGAATGTTAAGTAAGAGGAGAAACAAAGGTATACCCTGAGGAAATACTGGTGTTTTCACCAGTGTCAAGTCATGCAACAAGCTTTTCTGTATGTGTACCCAAGTGCAAGGAAGGGTCTTCCCTTCGGAGGGTGAGGTTTCTGCAAGCTGGCATCCTGACTTCGTCAAGGAGGTGCCCACCTGGCACAAAGGATGCAGCTTCAGCTTGCCCAGTCTTCTCTCTGAGTTTCTGATGTGGGAAGTTAGCCAG
>NW_009631487.1:138445-145897 GCF_000690535.1 Cariama cristata | reverse complement strand
GATATAGTGTACTTTCTGACAAATCACGGATTTGCATTGCACTGCAAAACCACACAAGACTACAATACCCTTAAAAAAGGACGCACTAGCTCTCGAACCCTTGTTCCCTCAAAAAGATCATACATTTCAAATTAAAAACTAAACAAAAGCTTTAATAATTGATTTTCCTGCTCAACAAAATGGACTCTAGCAGACACACATGCCATACTTCCTGACTGACAGAAGCTCATAGAGTTGAAAATATTTTAAATCCAGTAACCACTTATATTCCCAGCAAGACTAAGTGTCCCCAGGAAGGCAGCGGAGTTTCAAAAGCACAGGAATGCTGGAATCCAGCGCTCGCTCTGAAATCTGGGTGCTGCCCAAATTTCACTGTTACTAGGTCTCACTGTAGAACAAATGTTTCCCTATTTAATAGTGAAATTGCTATGTACAATTACTATTTACCAATTATTATTTAATAGCTAAGGACTGGGGTATCTTTACATCAATTTAAAAACCATCAGCCACCCACCAAATCTACACGCAGTGTTCTGGGTGGTTCCTGCTTCTCTGAGCTGTTCTTTTGCCTTAGCTGATGGTAGGTTACAAGAAGATGAAAGGAAAACACTCCAAAGTTTTTAAAAATATAAATACTGTTATCTATTTCTCACATACCTATCGTTGCTCTACATGGAAGAAGGAATAGTTTTGTTTATTTACTGTTCCAATTTTAATTAAGCAAAGGCTTTAGACCTACAGCTTGCACGAGATGAAGATAAACAACTGCTTTGGAAGTCAGGAAAATTAAAACCAGCAAGACTACATTACATAGCTGTTCTCTGTTCCCAGAAAGAAAAGGGCCTGTAAGAAAGCAAGCGTTCATTTACATCCCACAAACACCTCAGTTACAAGTCTTTTAAAGTCATTTATACAACTGCTGGGGTAAAAAGCAAACACAGAAATCCAGCAAAGCTGATCTAATGTGGCCCCTTTTGGGTTTATGATTGTTCAGATCAGTTTTGAATGGATTTTCCTGAAAACAGAGGTGCTTTATTTGCCACGACTTTTCAGGGCGCAGAACAAAACCGTGACCCCTGCCCATCCGAGGGTGCTTCTCTCCCTGCCGTACCGTCCCTGCGCTTTTTGATCTGTGCTAAAGCCACTTGAACCTCACTGCCCAGTCCCTATTTTTCCTCTTAAAAAATTCAGAGTTATTTATTTTAGACACAGGTTATACTTACCATGTTCAGATATTAAAATCGGATTAAATTAGGATTACAAGTAGACCTAAACCATATTTTGTGAGAAATATTTTATTCCACTGCTATATTTTTCTAGTGGCAGGAACAACATCGTTAAGCAGGTTGGATAGTCTAATTTGGTAAACTGTTTTAGCTAAGAAGAAAGCACCACGGAAAGGTTTTGCAAAACATTCTGGAAAGGTATTATCTTCATTTTTTTCCCCATTTAGAAACATTTTTGTTTAAATTCTAGATTTTAATTAAAACAGGCATTAAAATGAAATAATTCTTTTAATGAAAAATAATGTATCATTTAAATTTTGGGCCACCAGAATTACTTGCACAGCGATAGGCAGAAGTAACTACGAGAACAGCAAAAACAAGTATTGTAATGCCACAAATTTCTCAAAACCAAACATAAGCCCTCCCATGCAAATCAGTTTTAAATCACAGTCCAAAGCTATTAAAGTAGGGATGCACGAGCAAATAATCCATGAAATTCAACTTTCACTGCCGTGTTGATGTTTGGGGCAGAAAGATAGCTATGCCATAAACATCCCAATAAAAAAAAATAAATCCTGTCCAACAGGACTCACCTAAAATTTTGGTCTCAGAGGCACAAACTTGAGCTCAGCCTTGAAAGGGGAGTCTATCAGTAATTTTAGCTGTACGGTGTTTGTCTACGGTACTGTAAATCAAGACCATATGATGCCAGAGATGTAGAAAAAACAAGGAAGAAGGATATTTCTGCTCGAATCTGTGTTTCCTTTGTCTTCTCTGCAGCCAAAAAAATACATTTGCTACCTGGCTCCAGGCGAAGCTCAGCCACTGCTTGCAACCCAGCGACTGCAGCGAGTCCTGCTGCAACCTGGAACTACTCGCTCCTGGGAATTCACCCGGCCAGGACCAAAAACCCCAAACCCAATACTTTTTTTGTACCAGTTAAGGAACTAGCTAATAAATGACATTTTTCAACAGAATGCTGACTGTTTTGTTTTTTGTTTTTTTTTTTAAAGTGGGAGGATGGGTGGGAAGCTTCTACAGATATTACGGCAGAGCTAGTTAATTTATATGCTAAATATTCGGCATGGAGTTAAATCAAACAAGACTGTTAGGCTGAAGCAAACAGGAAATGAAACACTGACACAGATAACATGTCTCAAGAGTGAATGCCAAGGTTAAGAAAACAGAGGTGAAGCTATGCATGGAGAAGAGCCCACCTGCGTAGCTCCAGCCCAACTGCCAGGCTGATTTTTCCTTAAGCTCAAGCATATTAAAACATTAAGAGATTCCTAAACAGAGAAAGCAGTTGGTGGGGAAGGGGAAGGAGATAGAAAGTAGATGAGAGCAGTATCGAAGTGTTTTGTAGGGTTTAAGAAGTTGTTCCCAGGCTACTGGTAATGGGACTGAATGGAAATTACCCTAATTCTGTAAGTAGAAAATGAAATGTATATAAAATGTACGTATGCAAACCTCTAATAACACATTTCTCTGCAGTCCTGGTAACGAATACCGGTTCTTAATACAGTGAAAGATGTTGTATACATTTCACAGTCAAAAGATGCAGTAAGATTTCAGCAGAGGCTGGACTAGAGACACCCCCAAAGCCCCTAACCTGACCGACTCTTTGAAATGACACCGCATTTAGACCACGGGTTTAAGGAACTGAGGTGGATTTTCAGTGTGATTCACCTTTCAAAAGAACCGAATTAAAAAAAAAGGAAAAAATCTACAAAACAAGCAACATGAATATTCTTGTAGCCCAGACTAATCCCTGATCTCTTTACCAAAAAGACCTGAGAGTCGACTGTCTGAAGTCCTACAGGAATTATTCTTCATCTCAGCAACATTTAAAGTCATGATTACTACTATTTGTAGGTTGTTTTCAAATTTACTTATTCATTGGCTTCCATACATACGGACGTCAATCCTGTACAGTACATAGGGATCTATAAGATAGAGAGAGCGAGCAATTATGGCTCTTCAGTTGACTGTATCTTCCAGGAATCTTTATGACTGCATTTCATCATCAGTTTCAAAACATCTCTGTGTTTGTTCCTGCCCCTTCATCCCACAAAACACCTTCCTCAGTCAAATATCCACTAATGAAAAAAATATCCTTTATTATTATTGTGAATACATACAACCCAGTCTTTAGAAGACTTCCTTTCTCATTGTTCATACCAGAACAGGCAAGTCTGTAAAAAAATACATTGTGAAATATTTAAGTAGGATCTGAGCATACTGCATGCTATCCAAATTTCTCACTTACAGCAAGTCCCTGAAAAATAATCACGAGAAAGTATTAATTCAAGATAAAAAATTCTCAAATATGGTAGCATAATTTCTGCAACACTGCAGACAGAATGATTAAATGTTTGGACACAGCTGATAAAGTACTTGTACATCTTCTTCAATACCGTAATACAGCTCCAGGGCTCTGACGATGTTCCTCTCAACGATGGCGTTCTCATTTCTGCAGACGTCCTCACTAAACTGCTTTTCACCAGAGGAGCTCAAAATTCCTCATCTGTGGATGTTGGCGACATTTTTCCAGGCTAGTCCTCAATCTGCCTAGCCGGAAAGACTAACAGCTCCTACAAATCTCATATCGAGAAGGCAATCTGTTTACTTAGCACAGCTCTCCCAAGCATATGTTTCCTGAGTAAAGCCATAGATGGCAGCAAGCGACATTTTACAAATTCCACTTTTTTTGGGTTGGTAGCCTTATTCCATTCCATTTCTTTTAGTGAAGCATACGGAATTAGCTTTTCTCACATTGCTTATGAGCAGAGAATGACACCACTCTTGCAGCTGAAAGGTTCAACTGCAAGAATGCACAAATAACAACAGGCTGAAACGTAGCTACATCTACTTGAGATGCAGCAGGACCACATGCAGCATACGATTAATAGATTAGATCCTAAGATAGAACAGGAGCTCAGCCAGCAAACACAACTGTTATCATAGCACAGTAATAAATATTCATAGCCAAATATATGGGGAGGGAGAAAACAGCCCTCCATTTACAATTAAAAATGGACCTAAGCTTCTGAACTAATCAAACGAAGTAAACAGCACCATAATGAGTCTTAATCAAATCTTATCTGGTACAAATACTCTCTTGAGAGTTGTAGATATCCTAACGATGAGACAAAATGCATCCCCCTACAATTAAGTGGAAATAGGATTAATTGCTGTGGAGGTCCCAAGACCTTCCTTGAGCATAGACCTGAGCACAAATGGGAAATCTCCCATCATCGTTGAGAAAAATGATGTCAGCCCTGGGAGCAACTACACTGCTTGGTGAGACTCACACCGGGCTATCAAAGTATCGGAGTCTTTAGTTTGACAGAGACAAAAGATGATGAGGGGAAGAATTCAAGTAACCCAGCCTCAGGGTCCAGGATGCAGGCTGAAAGAAGGATTATAGAAACCAAGGAAATAGCTTCAACTTTTGTTTTCCTTTATTTCTGCAACACAGACCAGTGGAGACAGTAAATTTTTTTCTCCAGTAGTTTAAAGACAAAGGGATACAGGCAGTGGAGAAGCAGAAAGCTACTTTAAGGCAAATCAGATCTACCCAACTGGCTGAATTAACAGCCGTAAAACACCCAGCAACCTTCCCTACTGTCATCACCAAAATGAAAGCTTAAAATTGAGAAGTTCTAGTTCAGTTACCTGAGTTGGTTGAGTAAGTGCAAAGGAGCTACAAGAATAGTTTATTTTCTCAAATTACTGCATTTCAAAGGTGTTGACCTCCTTTACAGACGATGCCTGAATCGTGCCACCTTCAATTTGAACAAGCACCCTCTGCTCTCAGTGCTTGCCTTTATCAAACTCCAGCCCTGATGCAGCGGTGATTAAATGCTGTTTTGACAAGGATGGAGCTCCTCTGGATCTACACTCAACAGTGTAGCATTAACCCCAGTCAATTTTAGCTCTCTGCCAGTGCCAGAGGTATTACCAGACATATTCTAACATTTCCTTTAAAAGCAAGTGAGCAAAACAAACAAAAAACCTTTAACAAAACAGAAACTTTCCATTTTTAAGAAGAAAATACGTGTTCTGGTTATCAGTTACAGTCATTGTATATCATCTGCCATGTATCAATTGTACAGGAGCACTCTGGTGTAAGCTGTATTTTTCCCCAAGCTTTAATCAAGGAGTTTGCTCCCTGAAACATGACAAGGGAAAATACCTCCTATCCCAGGGAGAAAAAGATCAAAAATAACGCACTGAGCTGTGGATGTGCCAACCTAAGGTTTTACGCTCAAGACACTGCATCTTGCAGAAGACAAAAAATTTCAGTTTCTTCAATATGGCTGTATCCTATGCACCTTTTACTATATTTCTTTGCTCTACCTTCCAATTACGCCTGCTTCCACATCCATCGTGCTTGTCAGCAAATACATGTTATACGTATGGTACCATTCCTCAGACATCCATCGTGCTTGTCAGCAAATACATAAGTTATACGTATGGTACCGTTCCTCAGTTCCTCCCAGTTGTTAGATTTCCAAGGATTCAGAGTTTCCGAGGATGAGGGCAATGAGATGAATACATCTATGCACAAGGCACCCTGGAGATACATTACCAGTATTTATTGTCTCTCAAAGGTCTCCCAACAGCTCATATTCTATTAGACGGCTCATTTGTCTCTCAAAGGTCTCCCAACAGCTCATGTTGTATTAGATGGCTCAGAGACCGGTTTGTCTTCTGATGGTTAGGCAGGTTAGCACTGGAGTAACGTGTCAAGAATGTAAAATTCCACAGGGAGAAACATGCAAGTGGAAGTGTCTTGGGATGACCAAAATAGCTTTGCCAGAAGAAAGGCAAAATTTAATCCCAATGTGCCTGTGAAGTTATCTTCCCCTTCAGAAATGATGAAGAAAGAAAAGGAGGAAGAGAGTAGATTTGCAAAGGAAGAAGCACCAAAGAGCAGGCCAAAACTGGGACACTGGGATAGAACAACAGGCACGCTACTCCAGAAAGGAAACAAAAATAAAAAGCATTTCAAGAGAAAAACACAAAAATAAAATGAAAGGAAGAAGGGAGAACACCTCTGGAATAAGGAACGACGGTACACGCTATCTAACACAGCACAAGAGGAGAGAAAGCGTGTGCACGTACACATGCACACACGTGACCTACAAATAACATTCAGCAAAACGTCCATGTCTTCAGAGCGCTAGCACTACACACACACGATCGTTCAGAAACAGCGAGTCCCACACATGCTGCTCTAGAGGTATTGCAGGTTGATACAACCGCTGTCTTGAGGAAATTATCTCAAGGTTACGAGATTCATACCCTGCAACCCTTGCTATCTTCTAGATGTGCTATCCTCTAGCTACTTTACTCAACTAGAAGAAATGGGAGCTTTCCATGTCTGAGACTTGGCCATCATGGCCACAAACAACAGTACGTTAACCAAGACTTGGTGCAGTTGCGAGGGAAGTTGCATTGATACCTGTCCAATAAAACAGTTTGGGTTTTTTTTAAACAAAGTAAAATCCACATGTTACCATCAAACACTTTCGGGCACAGCACCGGAACATACTACTCTTCCAGTTACAATCACAGCAGTATCCACAAAGTTTTGCAGAAGGTAAGATTTAATGTGAGAAGGCGGTAACGAACTAACGAGTGTTAAAGGGCAAATTACTTTGGGCTGTTCACACAGGGTGCAACCATGTACGCTGTCAGGCAACCATAAAATAACATTCCTTCAGTAAGAGCTGCAAATCTAAATCCAATAAACTGTTCTTTGCATGTTTTGGGGACTTCTTTTTTTCTGTTTTGCTTTATAAATTACATAAATCAAACTGACTTTCACAAAAAAGAAACAAAGCCAATGTAATCTTTCTTTTTCCACTTTCCAAGCCCTCTTTTTCTGAATAACATGGAGGTGTTGAAAAATCTTTCTTATTCCTAAGCCAGGTCCTTCCAATAACTGACCGCTGCCTCCTGCCAACTCTCCAGACACCCTTCTTTCCCCACTTGCTACCCTGAGAAGGACCTCTTTGAAGCACGGAGCTAAATCAGGAGTCTCTTTGCTTTGCCCTACCTACCAGCTGCAGCTCCTTGACCCAAACGCAGGGCAGCAGGACAGGGAAAGGGCAGTTCCACAGCTCCCCTACAGCCTAAATACGCGACTGTAACTTTTTGCACAAGTACCATTCCCCTACCTAGCTATCAGTAATTCCAAGTTAATCAGCTGCACTTA